>NC_068358.1:133993455-134088455 GCF_020536995.1 Dreissena polymorpha | reverse complement strand
ATTTAACACGATATATCGCCCTTTTGTAGGTAGCCAAAAAGGCGATATATATCGTGTTAAATATATCGTTCGTCGCCGCGACTGTCATGAAAAAGAACAAGCATCGCCGCGACTGTCAAGAAAAAGATCAAGTATCGCTTCGTGTGTCTCGTGTCGCGTTCAAAGATATTTTTCTTGACGTCGCGTTAAAATATCGCTGCAATAATATCGCCTGTCAACTGTCAGGTTTTTTAAACGGTGTTACAGTAATTTTTAACCATTTATTATTAATATTGCTAATTAAAGATTATTCTAGCATTAGTAAACCGAGTACAGATTAATTTATTTTAATAATAATTTTGATATATATCGACAAAGATACATGTTTAAAACTATTCAGAAATTTGAGTAATGGAGTAAAATTTCTATCAATTTTAAGATAATATATCATTATAATCTGTGTCATTTCCAATAGGATTGCAGATTTATAGATAACGTTTAACGTCAAGTAAGACATCAATATGAAATCTATTGATACATTTATTAGACGGTATTTTTTGCTGGTATTGGTTTACCTTTTAAATACATTTTATGATGCTTTAGCAAATAAATTATCGGAATAATACAGTGCAAACAACAATTTTGTATTATTTATATTGGCGTAAATAAACGCTTTTGAAGGGCGAAAAACGTTTGCTTCATATTGCTTAACAGGGTTCCATATATAATATAAATGCCTATTATATAATTATATTCAGATAAAGTTCACACTGTCACTTTTGTGCATGTCAAATATGATTTAAACAAAAGCATGTAATTCACGTTGAACCGTAGAATCGAACAACTAATAACTTAACCTTGGGAACTCAGTCTTATATTCAAAATCGTAATTCCAAGCGATTTTCCTATCATAAAATATACGTTTAAATAAAATATTTATGTAATATTTAATATTTATTTTTGGCCAGATTGAAGTATAAGAAGCGAATAGCTTGCTATATCAATCATAAACATTTTAATTGCTGATCAGAAATAAACATTATGATAAAATAATATTATATCAAAAGATATATATACGACAAGATGCACATGCTTGATGACGTGAAAATATCCCCTTTTTGTCTCCCCTGAATTTTTTTGAAAACCTGACAGTGGACAGGCGATATAATTACAGCGATATTTGAACGCGACTTTCAAGAAAAATATCGAGCATCGCTTCGTGTGTATAATGTCGCGGTCTGAAAATAGACCGCGATACACGAGACTCGGATAATATGGGCGATATTTGAAAAATAAAATATCGTGCGTCGCCGCGACTGTCAAGAAAAAGATCACGTATCGCTTCGTGTGTCTAGTGTCGCCCTTTGAACACGACACTAGACACACGAAGCGATACTTGATCTTTTTCTTGACAGTCGCGGCGATACTTGATCTTTTTCTTGACAGTCGCGGCGAAACGTGATCTTTATCTTGACAGTCGCGGCGACGCACGATATATTTAACACGATATATCACCTTTTTGGCTACCTACACAAGGGCGATATATCGTGTTAAATATATCGTGCGTCGCTACGACTGTCAAAAAAAATCAAGTATCGCGGCGACTGTCAAGAAAAAGATCAAGTATCGCTTCGTGTGTCTAGTGTCGTGTTCAAAGGGCGACACTAGACACACGAAGCGATACTTGATCTTTTTCTTGACAGTCGCGGCGACGCACGATATTTGTCTAGTGTCGCCCTTGATGAAAGAAGTGCGAGATTATAGATGGTACTATCCGGATTCCGTAATTATCGCTATTTTAGCGGTTTGTAATTTATTCTCCAGATATAATGATCATATTTATTTAGGTCAATATACATAATATTGAATGACTAATTGGCAGGAAAAAAATATATATATATAAATCTCTAGAGTATTATTGGTGTTATTAATATACATTGATATGTTATGATAGTGTTTGATACCATTATTATAAATGATTTTAAACACTCGTCTCAGTCATGAATTAATAAGAGATGCATAAACTGAAAACGGTAGCCTTAATTAAGAAAAAAAGCACAGAGTAGAATGAATAGATGACAAAATTTCGTTTATTTTCCGGAATAAAATTGTTTAACGGTTCCAAGAAAAACTACTTCTGATGACAAGAACTGGGTTAACAACCGCGCTCTACTTTAACAAGTAATATGGATTGCTATTGGAGATAAAAACTGAATGTGTGTCGCTGTTATCTTTATTAGAAAAAGCTCCTAAGTGGTTCATTTCTGAATACCTCATTTCTAAGGTATTATTTAAAAAAAACACGTTCCTATCCATTAATTCCTATAAGTGAAACGACTAGAGGCTTTTCGTATGAACAATCATTCTGAATTAATTACAACATTCATGTTGTTGCGGCAAAGCAAAATGACAAGTTCAGTGTTATTTAGACGCCTTATGAACGGTAATGTTTATTTTTGAAGAACACATACGCTAATGATAGTAAGACACAAAACCATACTTAAACATTCTAACATAAAATGTGTTTAATGACAACTTCGGATAATTTACTTATATTATTGAAATAGGGTCAAACCCTAATACTCATTTAAATAAGTTTTATTGTAATTGTAATACTGGGGAACAGTATATATCATGTTTGCTGTATATCTTACCCCTGTGGTATAACCTTAAAATGATCTTTCAATAACAAAACATATTGTCGCCTTCAAAATGGCGTGTCAGATAAACATACAACGCTATGATTTAAATTATCGTGAACATTTTATGTTTGGTCGTCTATTTAGGAACCGCTATACATACATTATACTCCACCTAATTTATGCTGGTTCATATGTCGGAAAAAAGCAATGACCCTAGTTGGAGCCAACAGGACTGATTACTGTATTGTTGATAATATCATTTGGACGTGGCGGGTTATGCGATGTCTTCCGATTTTGACGTCATTATGTTGTAATTTAAGTCATAAGATGGATACCCACTTGGGGTTTTATTTTTCTGACATACTAATATTTGTTTCAATCAAGTTTCTCATAATTTAATTATGTATATATGACTTTTAATGATAGTATTAGACTGTATACACTAAAATTTGCCCACGAGGTCATTTGGCCTTCTGGAAAGGCTATTTACAAATCATTTTATAATACTGTAGTTAATTAATTTAATGAAAACGTTTTGCAATAATAAATAATGTAAAAAGTTAAGTTTACATCGCAGCTACGGAATCCATTATTTCGCACGATATCATGTAAATAAAGTTTGTCATGTAATGCCAAGAAGTGAAACTCCAGTTGCTCCAGCAGTATAACACTCCTATTGTTCACACGTTCGTGGTCCATTATGGCATGTGACCAATTGCCAAACAGTACGGCACAACAGGAAACAACATACACACATAGTAGAAGACAGATGAGGTCACCGCCATGGAACGGTCAATGCTAAGCACTGGGGGTTTTAACCGGTTTTAGAGCGCTCAACCTCACACTTGGCCCAGTAATATTCATGATACATACAAGTGCAAATAATATTTAACCTCATAGCATTGCCACTCAAATTTAACAGTAATTAAAGGGAATAAAAACGCATGTAATTTGATTACCATTTAAGTACTAAACAGTAGGAAAGAGACCAGATCAACAAAGTTACAACTTTTTGAGGAACGATGAAATGATATTACGAACAAGTATCAACTAAATCCCTTCTTTATACAAACAGATTTAAGAATATAGCACCATATGGTTAATATTTCAGAACATCATCGTTCATCACCATCGTTCAAATACAGGAAGAAGCAACAAAATTGGGTGAAAACGATCAATATTACATAGCTTGGTGGTTTATGTGACTGTAATATACTATGAAAATAAATGCGAATTAAAATGAATGTAATACATAAAAAATTAACCGTATAGACTGAGGCGATTGCTTAATAAAAAAAATTGTACCATTAGTCACGTCGCACTTGTAGTGCGTGCTTGTAGATGTTTTCTCCGTTCTCGATTTTATAATACCAGCACACAGGTTTTTTAGTACTTTTAATCACTGAACATATGAATAAACTGTAATTAAATATGTCATCATGTGTACACTGAACTATCATATAGTTTCACATAATAACAAGTATACACAATTGAAAAGGTCACAGGAACGGGTGGATCACCAAAACAGGTACTATTATTCAAATTAGGTTTTGCTTGATTTATACCTTTTGAATGATTACAACATTGAACAGATATTATCAAACATTAAGACATCACTCAAATGGATAGTACATGTTCGAACTGTTTATTTCACAGCTCTATATCTTAACATCTAAAAGTCAACCCATAATTCGGGAATTTCCGGACTGATTTAAGGGGAAAACAATCTTTAAAATTGTCACAATCGCTCTGTTTATTTCTATACTTCACAGCTCTATTTCTTAACATCTGAAAGTCAAACCATACATCGTGAATTTCCGGACTGGTTTAAGGGAAAAACAATCTTTAAAATCGTCACAATCGTCCTGTTTATTTTTATACTTCGCAGCACTATTTTTTAACATCTGAAAGTTCTTGTTTTGACGAAATAATATATATGTTCACCAGTTTCACATTTATTGAGCACGTTACTCGAATTTTTGATTTTTCTGTGATGCATTTACTTAAAATGATTTGTGGGTCTTTCAGTTTTCTTTTCTGCATTTTTTTAAATAGTGTGCATGCTTTATTATACTCACATTCCGTAAAACATTTAAATTCAGAATCTTTATGGTCGTTTTACGAATCACTTAATAAAATGATATTGTTTTTTAAAAGACTGTTTAAACACATCAGCAAAACTTACACCGAACACAATGTTGGAGACTTCTGTATATTCGCCCGGTTATATATTTAAATGATTTGTAAAATGTGATAAATGATTCTATGGTAAAATATAAGTGCATGGTCAAATATTTCTTTTCCAGTCGAGTTTTTGTTGTTCTTTTATCATATCGATGTCGTTTGCGTTTACAATGTAATGCTCGTGATAATAAGAAAGTAACCACTAATTATTATACGATAAGTGGATATGCATAGGTTAGTGTTTTCTTTAACGTTGTTATAATAATCAGCTTTACCCATCCATCAATACTAAAAGGTACGACTTGAGCTTGAGAATTGTGTCACTACAATGCCAAATATGTATAAATTAAACATAATTAACAAATCGTTCTGGGCTATATAAAAATGACATAACTTGTCGATCACAATCCACAGGGCACATGATCATCAGGGTTCACAGGGGTTTACACGCATACTGGACAGAATTTAAACATACGGTTAGGAACTTTGTTTTTGGAAATATGTCAAGGTATTAAAATACTTTTGCAAAAGTCTAAAGTGCATAAAAGACAGTTTTTCTTGCAGATTGTGCCGATATCTAAGAATTTAAGAAGAAATCCTTGTCAACGTCTGAAATCGATGCCACAATTGCACGTTGGGTGCAGCATAATATTGTACATGAATGCTGTACATATCGAATACTTGGCCAAGAACATTTGAAATAAATTAATTCTGATGCATCAAAATGTCTTATATGTACTACTTGAAATCATTAACAAACATTGTTTAAAAACGTTATTTAAAAAAGCTTCACTTACCGGTGTGTTTACATCCATTAACGTTTAATTGTGAACCCCACTCAGTCACGTGATCATGCACCCTGATCCAAATGAGGCAATTATTATCGAATAGCAACATGTTGGTAAAAATATATTTTCATCTAAAAATATGTTTGAATGTTTGCTTCTATTTATTTACTTTGAACGCATTTACATTATTCTATAGGTGATAAGCAAACGTTATGTATAGTTCCTGGACTAATATTGTTTATTGCAAAACTTGCATGACTTGATGTATGTAGTTTTCATTATGTTTATGCGTTAACAATTATACCTGTGAATATGTAATTTCCCCCATTAAAATTAAGTTTTTTGCAAGTTTTGAAGTTGGCTTCATTTTACTATTGAAAAATTAGCTAATGTGTCAAAGGTGATTTGCAATGAAACAACATTAAACTTAAACCTTAATTTTTTACATAGTTTCACCGGTTTAATTGACACAATGCAACAGAGAATGTGTCGTACCTTTTTAGCATTAAAATGTATAGCCTCACCAGTTCAAAACATCAGTTGCTTTAGATATATGCAGTTTTTAATGTCCAATTTTATAAAATTAACTATATTTGGAATTCATTCAAATATAATATTAACAAATCTTCATGCAAAGTAATAAAACTACGCGTACATGCACTTGTCATAGTTACGTGCTAAAGAAGCGATATTGATTAAACAGAGGGGGGGGGGGGGGGGGTTATCACGTGATGATCTAAACGGAATCAAGATGGCGACGACCGTGCCAAAACAGGTATTTTTTGCTGTTTTCTACCCTTTGTTGACGGAATTTATTTTTTAAGGCTGCCCACTTTCCAACCACATTGCTAAGAAGGGCATTAGCGTTTATTTTGTGTTGAAAATTTATCTAAAACTCGACTTTACCCGGTGCACACTTTTTAAGCGAGGACTGTTCGCCATGTATTTTGTGATCTTTGCTGGGTTTCACAATGGAAAATTCGCCCTCGTGATGAAAATATAGCAATTGCAAAATTAAAATCTTGTTTCGAGTGTTTAGTAAATGTTTATTTATGCGTAAGGCTAGTTTGGGGCATTTGTAAATCGTTTTTAAATGTATGCACGGTTAAAATAATTTATGATCTAAAAGGGTCCCGCATTTTCATGATCTAAGACGGGTCCCGTTTTATATTAAAACAGAATCTCCATGGAGGACGCGTACAAAGTTTAACAATTGGCGTTTCACGTAAGCACAAAGAAACAGCTACCATTATGTGTTTATTTTATAGTAGACAATATAGATAATACACTATTTTTAGAGTCATATTTTGTCACAATATATATAGTTACCGTTTATGCATATTAGTGTGTTTTCAATGATTTTATGCAATATGAAACGGTTGTGAAACGTGTTCGTTCAAATGTTAATAATATGCCAGATATTAATCATCCACTGAACATTTTAGATTTCCTTTCTTTTCAAAAGTATATGACTCATGTAAAATAAAGTCATATATTCTTGTTGATATTCGATTGGTAATTTCTTTCTTATTAAATTCTATTGTATAAGGAAATTGATACTCGCCTTTATTTTTTGTTTATAAACTGTACCGTCATCGTTTGTTTTGTGCAGTAATAGTTTGGCTATTTTTTACCTATCTAAAACGCTTGTACGTTTGGAAAGTTATCGTTTGTGGTTACTGCTTAAGCAACCGGGTATATATTTTTACGTCACATATTAAAGCCTCAGCAAAATACTTTTCTGTTTAAATGTGGTCACTTTGTTACATTAACGTAAAGCTACTGCTACGTAACGTCGGATTATTACGTCATTGGTTTGTGTTGTTTTTATTTTGTACACTTCTTCGTTAACATCCGTTTTTGCCTAGTAAATGTAAATAATTGTGGATGTATAACATTATGACGTCAAAAAATACATGTACATGTGATGTCATTTAGCCTGAAAACGTGTATGTTTACGTTTATGCGTTAAACCAATTATTATTAAGGTTTTATACATAGTAAGGAAATATTAAAACGTATTCCCGATAATTGCTCTATGTCAGTTTTAGTATATAGTTTAAAAATGTAATATAGTTTATGTGCAAAATGTGTCACAAATTTTAACCAATTATTTTCAGACGGATATAGAAACAACAATCGTTTCTCGGCTTTGTTCTGAATGTGGAAGGGAATTTAAATCCAGAAGCAGCTACAGTCGGCATGCATTGAGGACATGCACCATACTGCTGTTTCGGGAAGATGTTTTTTATAAGGACAAGCTAACGATGCACAGGTGTAACAATCAATTTGTTGCAACTATATCATACCCTTTGATATGCACACTTTGAGTAATTCATTCATTTAATTATGTTACCACAACGTCTAATGATGTTACTGAATATAATGTTTTCGACGATTGTTGTCATTTATTCGTCTAGTACGGATACAACAACAAAAAATATGTTAAACATACCATGTGTTTCATAAGGTCAAGAAAATTATATAAATCGCATGGATGTAGAAGCAAAATCATTATTAATGTCAGCTCGATTGCATGACAGCCTTGTGCTAATAGAAACACTCGCAAAACATTTCCTGTGATTAACCAGTACATTGTGTCCTCTGAAAAGTTGAATTATAGTTTCTTAATGAGAATAAAATGCGGAACTTCCTGGTGGCATCTCATCCATGACCCCACTCCGATCGTTTACCGTATTTAACTGACCGACAGTGTATGATAAACCTTAATACTTGTATGGAATAATTATTTTAACAGAAATCATACACATGGAGAGGAGGCTAGAGAGACATGTGACAAGTGCGGAAAGCGATTTGCCACACGCCAACAGGTCGCAAAATACGCATCAGTCGTGCACTGTGAAGCAAGACCATGTTTACACTACACATCCAAACAGGGTCTCCAGGACCACATCGCATCCCAACACGAGGGACATGCTGTGCACGCCTGTCACTGTGACAAGACTTACATGCGCGCTACAAATCTTTTACAGACAAAAAAATCGTCCAAAAATTAACTTTGGACTTGCGATTGACTTGTAATTTTCGTCGTAATTTAATTTTTAGTATCAATTTCTTGCTATCTTGCTATCTCATATATATTTTTTTTCAGATTAGAAACTGTGCTTTAACGTTTAATTATGCAATTGTCAAATGATAAGACACAATTTTAGTTTCGGTTTAATCAAAACAATAAGTATTAACTTCTGCGATACTCAAAGCATTGAAATGAGAATATATTTTGTGTAAAAGGTACTCATGCGCTGACTTTATCTTATTTCGGATTTTTCGATTGCAGTTGATTGATTCTCTTAAAAAAACTCGCAAACTGGATATAAAACAATTAAATATTTTCTCCAATTTTAATTTCAGTATTATTCTCAGATAATGTAAAAATATTTTGTAAAATACTTGCCCTGAGCTATATTGTTTTATATGATGAAGATAAAATATATAACTCACACAAAGTCTTTGTTTATTTTAATTTACAAGTAGTTCACATTATGTAGTAGTGTATTTATTGAAGAGTATGTCATAATAATGTGATCATTGTAAAGACAGTATAACTTATAAGACGTAAAACGCTTGTTCGTTTCCACCAACTAACTTTTGCGCATGAAATGAACTTGTTTGTCATTCGGAACACACAAATCTGTTATTGTCGATTCCTCTGTGTGTCTGCTTATCTCGGTTCACTAAGTGAGCTTGACAACTTCAATATGCACAAAGGGAATGAGGAACTTCTAAGGAAGGTTTTTTGTCATAAAATTCCCTTGCTGAAGCCGTGAATAACTTGTATATATTAAAGTGAAAGAAGTTTAATGTACAAACATTAGCCCACCTACATACCGACATTTTGTTCGCTTAATTTGTTTTTTGCAAACGGGCTGTCAGCGGAATTTTACAATCAAGCATTTTGATGTTAAAGAATTATTGTTAGCAGGTTTGAAGTCCCTCCAATGTATCTGTAGTATTTAGAATGATACGAAATACACAATATACGAAATACAAGGTACTTTATTATACATTTAAAAAATACACGTGTTCTCATCAGTCGCTGTTCTAGGTATTTTTACGCTTTACAATAAGTTTAAAAAACAGCAAACGTGTCAAAATTCAAATAAGTCTTTGTTTCCTGGTGACGAATTGATACATAGTGTTGCGTATTTCTAACAAATACCTTTGGTAGTATTACGGTTATATTTAACAAATTATGTATTGTTCATATCTCCTTGAAAAAATAAAGATTGGACAGAGCAACCGAAAAACAGCAGAATGTTTTGTACAGAGTTGCTTAAAATCAGGCGGGTGATATGAACAAACAAATTAATAAACAGCCCTTAAGTATTTTTTACTCCTAAATAAACAGGTATATGTCATAGATAAAGCATAGGCACGCATTAAATATTCGTTTGACATGCAAGCTATACATTACACCAATAGCTTTTTAGTTAACAAAACCACAGTTTACATGTTTAAATAAAATAAAGATCGATCAAATTGCTTTTAAATTCAAATTTTAAATATAATATGCAAGCAATATATAAGTAATAGGCCAACCTAATTATCAAGACTTTCAATCAGAATTAACAAGTATACTGTCCAGAACGTTGCTACTCAATGCCCATTCGTTTGGTTGGTAGCATTTTGCTGTAGTTTGTTCGTGCCTTTTCCCACCGCACCTCAAGCGCACCTTTCTGTACATAATTTCTTTCCGTGGCGACGTGGTCAACCTTCTTCCGACCTAGCAGTCGCCTTCCTCCAGGCAAATCGAAAGCGTGGTCGCTGTAAAATTAAGTAATGTATAAGTGCCGCATTTAAAAACAACAACATTAAAATGCCGTTTTGAGGAAATTCATGGAACATATACAACCCAAAAACAACATAAAATTATTCATACCGTAAGCCTGTAAAAGGTTCTTTCCTTTGGCATTCATTCCTCATATGTTTTCTGGAGAATGCTGGAAAAAAAAACTTAACACGATACAACAAATATATAGTTTCTGATGTGTTATATTCAGGAAAGCTTCTAATTCTCATAACAATTTATTATGAGTAATATCCACAAAACTTTTTCTTTTTAATATGCACTTGAAAAGATTGCAATACGGACCAGATGTTCGAAATATATGGACCACCCACACGACTATACAGCAACAATAGTTTGATATACTTAGTATGTGAAAACCTTTAATAAACGCATATTTGTGTGTATTTGTAAAACTTAAAACTGAGTAAATGTCTTATTAATGGTCTATAGTACACGATGATGCATGGCATTTCTGTTCAAGGTATATGCTAAATTCAGTTTGATTTAAAAATTCACCGATAATTAATCGTCGGTGAATGTTTGGGGTATTGTAAACGATACGAGTTAATTGTTACGAGAAGTACCCCTATTGGTGTAATTAGAAGCCATGCTATAATTAAATACTACAAGTCCATTCAAGATGTTGTATCAATTTCACTTTGTATAAATAAAAGGACAATTAAGTCATGTTTTGTAAATATTTGTGTAAATATTACTATCGCGAAAAAGGCGCATTTTTAAATCGCGTCTTTGTCTAACCATTAATAAGCACATAAGTAACCGTATGGCTTTAATCACTGAATGTTTAGAATGAAAAAGTATCAAGATATTACAAAAATATGTATGTTTCTATCAAATCCTGAACTTTTGCCCATTATCATTATGGTTCCAAAAACTGATACGTATGGTATGCAAAGTTTAGCCTTTTTGGTACCTTATTCATTACCATTTATGTTCAACTTATAAAAACGGGACCCGCTTAGATCATAAAATATGCGGGACCCCTTTAGATCATAAATTATTTTAAGCGTGCATACATTTAAAAACGATTTTCAAATGCCCCTAAATAACCATACACATAAATGAACAGTAACTTAACACTCGAAACAAGGTTTTCATTTTGCAATTGCTATATTTTCATAACGAGTACGAATTTTCCATTGTGAAACCCAGCAAAGATCACAAAATACATGGCGAACAGTCCTCGCTTAAAAAATTTGCACCGAGTAAAGTCGAGTTTTAGATCGATTCTCAACACAAAATAAACGCTTAGCAATGTGGCTGGAAAGTGGGCAGCCTTAAAAAATTAAATTCCGTCAACTAAGGGTATAAAACAGCAAAAAATACCTGTTTCGGCAAGGTCGTCGCCATCTTGATTCCGTTTAGATCATCACGTGATTACCCCCTCTGTTAAAAATGTAAGCATATATTTTCCATTTGCCGAAACGCAACAAAATAAGATTTCAGTTACACTACTATGTGCGCAAATTTATTGTGAACTTTCCATTGTCTGCAATATGTGGGTGCAATTGTCAGTCTGAACACTATATACAAAAACATACCAAGCGCAATTGTAAAAAAAATAATTTGTAATCACCGGATTTTTAAACACGTTCCAGTAGTGCACATTTTGATAATACACATTGACGCTTCCAGGCCATCTTCATTATATACCGAGAGTTTATTTTGACAAATACTAAGTACAACAAGAGGCCAATGAGGGCCTGAATCGCTCTACTGCTATAGACACTGTGCAAGTTTGGAAAGAATAAGATGGAAACTGTGTACTTAATCGCGCAAACAAGGAGAATTTTCTCAAATTCAAGGGGAGATTATTGTATACTTATTTCTCCGATACTGCTCATATTCAATAGGGTTCAAGTCCTCTTTGATATAAAGATACTGTGCAAATTTGGAAATAATTGGATGAAAACTGTGGAATAAATCGCGCAAACAAGCGGGATTTCAAAATTTTCTCATATTCAAGGGGAAGTCATTCTTGACTTATTGCTTCGATATTGCTCTTTTTAAACAAGGGCTGTTTGTAAAACATGCATGCCCCCCATATGGGCTTCAGTTGTAGTGGCAGCCATTGAGTAAATACGTTTTTGTCTCTGTAACCTTGACCTTTGACCTAGTGACCTGAAAATCAATAGGGGTCATCTGCAAGGCATGATGAATGTACCTATGAAGTTTCATGATCCTAGGCCTAATTATTCTTGATTTATCATCAGGAAACCATTTTACTGTTTCGAGTCACTGTGACCTTGACCTTTGACCTAGTGACCTGAACATTAATAGGGGTCATCTGCCAGTCATGATCAATGTACCTATGAGTTATCATATTTATCTTGAGTTATCATCCTGAACCATTTTACTGTTTCGAGTCACTGTGACCTTGACCTTTGGCCTAGTGACCTGAAAATCAATAGGGGTCATCTGCCAGTCATGATCAATGGTCCTATGAAGTTTCATGATCCCAGGCGTAAGCATTCTTGAGTTATCATCCGGAACCTATTTTACTGTTTCGAGTCACTGTGACCTTGACCTTTGACCTAGTGACCTGAAAATCAATAGGGATCGTCTGCCAGTCATGATCAATGTACCTATGAAGTTTCATGATCCTAGGCGTAAGCATTCTTGAGTTATCATCCGGAAACCATTTTACTGTTTCGAGTCACTGTGACCTTGACCTTTGACCTAGTGACCTGAAAATCAATAGGGGTCATCTGCCAGTTATGATCAATGTACCTATGAAGTTTCATGATTCTAGGCCTAAGCATTCTTGAGTTATCATCCGGAAACCATCTTTCTGTTTCGAGTCACTGTAACCTTGACCTTTGACCTAGTGACCTGAAAATCAATAGGGGTCATCTGCCAGTCATGATCAATGTACCTATGAAGTTTCATGACCGAGGCCTAAGCATTCTTGAGTTATCATCCGGAAACCATCTGTTGGACGGACCGACCGACCGACATGTGCAAAACAATATCCCCATCTTCTTCGAAGGGGGGCATAAAAAGGGTTTGAGTCCTAATTGATACAAAGACACTGTGCAAGTTTGCCAAGAATTGGATGAAAATTATGGAATTTATCAAATAAAAAACTGATTTTTTTCTTCTCAAGTTGAAGGGGAGATAATTCTGGACGTATAACTCCGATATTGCTCATTTTCAATAGGGTTTGACTCATCATTCAGATAAAGACACGGCACTGTGCAAGTTGGGAAATGATTGGAGCGTAAACAAGCCTTATTTCACAATTTTCTCAAAGTCAAGGGGAGATAATTCTGGACTTTTTACTCTGATGTAACCCATTTTCAATAGGATTCGATTTCTCATTAATATAAAGACACTGAACAAGTTTGAAAGAATCGGATGAAAACTGTGGACTTTATCGCGTAAACAAGAAAAAGTCTAACGCACGCACGCATGGACGACGGAAACCACGCCATGACATAAGCTCTTCAGGCCTTCGGCCAGTAGAGCTAATAAAACAAGTTCTTGCTCTTAAAGTGCCTATGATGAAATGATGAATTGACATTCCATTGTGCGATGTATTTTGTTTAAAAAAAAATTGAATGTGTACAACTTTAAATTTTAATAAATTAAAGTGTGTTCGCTTATGAATTTTAATTGTATGGTTTTATTCCGATTCCGTTTTCATGCTTATCGAACTTAAGTGTCAGCTGGATCCCCATATTTACTTCCTAGTAAAGTATGACAGTCACAACAAATACAACGTTTACCGGCAGTGTATGTTATATAACTTCTTTTCTTAGAATTATTTTCTTTTCTCGCAATCAATATACCTTCTCCTCCAGTGCTTTTATTTTGAGTTGCTCCATGTCAGACTGACAGACGAACGGGCCGACGGACAGACATACAAAAATACAGTAAGGCAGTTTATTCCGACTTATTCAACAGTAACTCGTCCTCATGCATGCATATGAATATAATTTTTTGTTACATTAATAGTTATAACAACATTCATTATATAACATTACATAATCATTGAAGAATACAATTAATAACAACCGATGAAATTACTTTATATTTATGAGGAAATGATTTTTTTCTTAACAATTTTATTAAGGATTGATTTGATTTACTGCAGAGCACTTATAACACCATCCATTTCTGAATGAAAACTGTTCATGGTTACGATGCCACTCTATGTCATCAAATTATATCCCATTTTTCATGGTTTGGAAAACGAACGTGAAATGAACAAAGATCACAGTGCGTAGATATTAGGTTAAATTTACAGGCTAGCATATAGAATCAACTTGCAGGGTATTTATCGAAAAGCATTTACAAAAATATATTGAAGTGGAGATAATACGTGTCTTTTATTTGTATACTATAAATTGAAAAATATGTGACAAATTTAACAATTTAATTTTACGATCTTTTGATGAACATGTTTAAATGACATTTTATTTGAAATTGTTACGGTATGGTAAGTACCACAAATATTAACAACAACTGTATTAACAAAATCAAAACAGCTTACTAACAAAACATGCCGTTTGTGTTACATATATACATAGTGTATTAATTTCAGTACATTTATTGTAACAAAAAAGACGTTGAGTCTGCAATTTACATGTCTCCCAAAGTAAGTACAAGTGGTAAATGTAATACAAATAAACGTTCATGTTCGTAGTCCGCGCGTTTGCCAAAGCTCTCTCAAATCCGAATATGGAAAGTACTGAAAATGAAAACAATCACATACTAAATGAGCGTCTTGCAAATATGCCTAAGCTTCATGTCAAGAAAACCATAATGCATTAATTATAAAATGTTGATAAGTAAAATGAAATAAGAATATGTGTCTGATAACCAGAATCCACATCGTTAAAAAATTAATAAAAAGCAAATTTCGAACTGAGGTTGATCGATATGGATTGGCAGTTATAAACAACGAAAGTGTCAGTATAACTGTGCTATGACGATTGACATTTGACGGAAATAGCAGGTAGATCTACATCATCCTTTCAAGATGAAAACTATTGGATAGTTGTAATAAATTTATCATTAACTGATTTGTTAATGAATAGGGCATGGTCATAAACATCAATTGAGTTAGTATCCAAGTTGTGTAGCAAGTTACGTGGGTAGCAGACAAAACCGTCATATAAACTCTTCCAAGATAATCCAATTTTAATTATTACAATTTCATTGTAGGTACAGTAAAAGTAAGACAACTTATTATATCCTAATCCATTATTAGGAATTGACATGATTTAAACAATTGTATACGTATATCAGCGATGCAAAAAAGATGTGTTGGTGATACACGAAACTGACTAATTATGTATTATGGCAAGGATTTAAAGAAGAGATGATGGAAAAGAGAATCACAATATATTTCATAGAGATGTGAACATATGTCCCAGCGGTGTATATTGATCTCTAGGAAAATGTTTTGTATGCAGACAATCCTAGTAGCCGACAGTTATAAAGCAGTATTTTTCAAAGTATTACACACATGCTCAGTTAGAAAATAAAACCTAATTAAATTTTGTGAAATGGAGAGACATAGTTGCCTTGGTGCCATGTATATACATACATACCTATTTCTGGTTACACAATCTACACGTAGTTAACATTTTATAACCCATTAAAATTAATGTGTATGAAAAGACGTATTGTAAGCCACGTACTTTAGAAAGTCGGATGACCGCGATATTACATGTTCAAATTCTATGTATGATAGCATGTTGTCATCGTCCAGATCAGCCTCTTCCAGAACCTGCGTTAATTAATGTCATAATTATACTAAAATTTAGATGAGTAGCGCTCTGGGAGAGCATTGTTTAAGGCATGTGCATGAATATTTACCTTCTGATATATGCAAATGAAGTGAAGATACAAAACAATGTAAACTACTCAACATATTCTTAAAACAGAAGTATTTATAATTATGCCATATACCGAATTGTGCTATGTCTCTAAAGCGTTTTAAACAAAAAATTATAGATACAGTAGATTTCTTTTTAGTTTTTCTTTCATCGTGCGTCAAAGTGATACTATTCTCTTGACGTTGTTTGCTTCAAACCAATCATTAGTAAAAGGGTAATTAAATTGAAACTTTTTTATTGCTTTTGATTTGAGAATTACCAAGTGAGATGAAAACATGATAAATCGCATGAACGTATGGCTTAACACGGACATGCACAAGAAGGTTTTGTAATGTGGCCTTTTACAAGTATTTGGATTCTTTCCGCATTGTAAAGTTGATGTGAATGAAATAAATACGAGATGTAGTTGATATTTGTTTAGGTTTGATTTCAACGTGCATTAGAAAGTTACGGATCTGGTGCTCTGGGTTATATAAAACCATTGATTAGCTAAATTGTCATTAAATTGGAATGTATTTTCCGCTAATTTTATTTAATTTGACTTGTGATATTTTGAGATTCATTTTATGCACAAGTAAATGTTTGAATAATAATTACAAGTGTGAAGTTTTCATTAAAATCGGTTCAAACTTCAAGTGCTTTTGCACTGACCGTTTCAAGGCGGTGACCCCAGTTTTGTTCATGTTTATGCGTTTGTAATGTACAAACGTATCTCGTCTATTGCAATTGTTTTCCATCTCACTGTTTAGCAATTGGTACCTTGTCATAAGTAAATGACCGCTTTGTATTATAAGGATTTTCTGTCCTACCGGTGGACCCGAAGTTTAACTTTATGCGTATTTTATTCACGATTTCAAGGTGGTGACCCCCAGTTTTTATTATTCGGGTGTTTGTTGCTTTAATTTATTTGCCATGTATAGCATCTTGTTAAGTGTATTGATACAATTGGTTACTTGCCTACAATATATGACCACATGTTATAATACGGTTCTCTCCTGCTAACTCAACTGTAGTTTAACTTTTTTTCATAGTTGTCTTAATTCCGATTGCCACTCATTGGTGTATATGAACATCATTATAATTGCTTAGATATAAATGCTGACAATACAACTATTAACTCACAGTTATGGATAAAACGGCGGATAAATATCATACTTAACAACAGGAAGAAATTTGTAGCACAAGGTGCTAATGTATGCGTCAGTTTGTAACATAATAATAAAGTTATTGAGAATATAACAATGATACTTTACTTCATGTGATGAGCACGAGGAGTGATTATTTAAATGGAATTCGAGGAATTACTATTTATCAAAAATACCTTTCCAACAACGAAGGAAATTTCTTCATCTGTAAGTTCACCCCGTGTCAAACATTTCAATGTTTCTTTCAGATCATGCCGACTAAGGTAATTATCACCATCAAAATCTAAAAATACAGTATGGACAATCTTTAAAAAAGATATTTTTTTCAAAGAAGATTCAACAATATAATTCTTGAAATTAAGTTTTTGAAAAGCCATAACACAAGCCTAGTCTTATTATAACCCAGTGTTATAATGTTGATTATCTTAGTTATTCGAAAGAGCATTCCGAGTTTCGATCTTTTATGCAGATATACATATTGTTCTTTTGTATGATCTTAATAACCAATCGACACGATTACGTACGAACCGTAGATCTTGAAGGCATAAGCACATTTAATATCCCTTGGAGCAGCCTCTGAGAAAACAGAAAACATGTCCAGAAAGTCATCAAACGTCATGTCTCCAGAACCATCCTCAGAAAACACATGACATATCCGCTCACAAAATGGATTTTCCTAGAAGAAAGTTTCAATATTAAAGCGGGTATATACGATTTTGTCAAATATTTATGAATTTATAAAAAATGTGTAAAAAACTCATTATATATATATTTCAATATAAACTAAAATAAAAGTTAAGAAGAACATGTGTCGAAAAATGCTAAATAAGCCAGATATTTAATTCTGAAATCGAAAAAGGCTGTACAGCCGAATTCGCCAGCATGTATATCATGCATGTACGATGTGAATCTAAATTAGTTTAACGGTTCATTTGAAATTCCTGCAGCGATATCGATTCATACGACACACGAACACTTACTAAAAAGACGAATGCATCGGTTGTTGTAGGAAAATAATTACGAATTATCTTCGTCACAATCGGCTCGGGGCGCTAATTTGTATTTGCTGTATTTTATGAAATTCGTCTTAAATGTATCATTTTTCTTGCATATTGTGTGTTATTATAACATATTTGTATCAATATTTTACAATTCAGCACATATAAAAATCGTATATACCCGCTTTAATGTCTATAAGAGAAAGGCCTTTTAAATGTGACAATCCCGACAACATGGCAATATTATAGCTCACGAATTACATGAATATTTTGTATTGTGATTAGGTTTTATGTATTGTGATCGGTTTGAATATCCCACTACCTTACTGTTTAATCGTCCTTTACTAGTATTTCGTGAAACACTTCCACTCACAAAGCCGTGTGTGTTAAATGTTGGCGGACTATATTATACGATGTACATTATAATTAAAAACATGTACTAACTCGTATTTCTGTCATCAGTAACAAGTTCTTGATACGGGATTTTTATTTTCCTCGATTTGCCGTCCCGCATATTTATTGGCACCCGATTGGGTGAAACGGATCGAAACCTTTCGAATACTCTGAAAACAAGCAAACACTCTTTGTTCCAGAAAGTGCAAATCAAAACAATCGAGGCTTCTTCTCAACTTATGACGATCATGCAACTAAAAGTTCAATTTTATTCAACCATTACAAATGCATATCATGTGTTTAGCAGCAACTAAGGAGCAATATCTATAGAATGTATATTGAATTATATCTGTGATAGCATAAGGTAGTTCACTTTTTCATTTTTCATGATGTGTTAAAACATACGTTTAAAACCTCGGATCCATCAATAAGTGTTATTCAGTTACTGTATATAAATGTATTTAAATAATTTGTTCGCCAGGCTAGTATTATTTATCACTTTTAAAAAACGTATTGCTACATTGTAGTTTTATATTTTAGTTACACATTTTAACACACTCCCAAAATATATTCCTCAGTTATTTGCGGTCTTCAAGATCCAATGATGTTTAAAAGAAAATACAAATACGAAAATTATATACCTCATCTTCAGATTACCTGAGAATTTCTTTTCGGGTAAAGAATGTACAGTCCTGCAAATAAAAAAAGTGAAAAACATTACAATTTTACGTTTTAATTTAAACGTGTTTTTTGCTATTATACTTAATTAAGTGCTCCAAATATAATATTGTTGTAAAAAATATTATGAAATGACGCTTAAAAAATACGAAAAAATGTGAAAATTCCCTTTATTTTCTCAGTCAAAATATTCCCTGTCATATAAATTCAGGAAAAATGTAATTCAAATTCCAAGGTTTAGGTAAGTAATTCCTTCCTGATCTGTATAGGTACAATGTAAACATTGTCTGTTACATTTTGCATATAATATGAACCATCATCATGTTCATATGCTGTTATTTTTAATATTATTGCAAGACAGCACTATGAAATAAAAAATATGTTCACATTTGGGATTGCTTTCATTTACAAATGAGATAAAAACATGTTAATCATACTTGAAAGATAATGATAGAAATATAATAAACAAGATATGTTTTATACGTTGTATGCTACATCTAAATTCTCAAATGCATCGTTAATATGACATGTTGATTTGTAGCTAACGTGGGTGCCTTTGAAAGTGAAGCTGGAATTTAACATTTTTACGGTCAACCTTTGCATAGTCCAGCTGCCGTTTCTTGTTTGTTAGTTGTGTTGTTGTTTTTCGACTAACGATTATTTTGGTTTTTAGAGGAGATAACAACCCTTTGTGGGCTTATGTTTTCTTTATACCAAATTAGTTCGTATTTGTTACTATAATAAATATACAATTTTAAATCTATTGATAAACATATACTAAATATCGAGTGCTTGATCAATATATAAGTTTATACGAAGAAATTAACTTAAATGGTTAAGAAAAAATGGGGGAAAATTATTCAGGATTGGCATCTTGGAATGTTTGAGATTCCTTAATTGTTAGGTTTTTTGTTTTGTTTTCTTGAATTTTGGGTTTAGATGCAGTCGGAGAATACCATGAAAACTACACATATACGAAGAAAAACAAAAACAGTAAATCAAAATGTCGTATTAATCAATGTTAAAAAATACTTAAAAAAATCTCAGGAAGTAAAAAATGATACTGACTTTCAATTCTATGTTACAAATGTTGAAACGACACAATAATGAAAAATCGATTGGTAAGTAAATATGCAAACAAATTATTCTTTATTTTAATTTGGTGACACAAAGTTTTTAAAAATTGCAAAAAAAATGCTTTTGGTAATTGTTTGCCGATTTTAAGATTTTTAGTATTGAGTCGAACATATTGTAGAATAACCTCAGTTTCATTATTAGTATGTTTCGTACATTGTGTACACACCGGTCTTACTGACCTGTGTACTAACGCGCAAGGAATTGTGGGTAGCACTTCTTTTACAAGTGAAAAGTGAAAGCGAAAGTACGTCAATTAATCGTGCTTCTGAAAATCGCTATCAGTCTAAATAGAGATTCAAAATCGCATTTAAACATATTAAATAACATTTCTTTAAACAACATTCAATTTTAAACACATATTTAACACCTTTTTTCTCATAAAAAAATATTCATTCCTACGCGGAACTATTTTGGCGAAGCACAAATCCCCAAATCAGGGAAATGTGATGCGTCCTAGCATAGAGGTGACAATAACGTAGTGACGTCACCATCTATGTATAGAATGATGTTTCGTAATAGTTCTAAAGTTCACCCTACACGATTACTTAAACGGTTAATTTTTTATCGTAAGATAAGATACGATGTGATTAAAAACAATTTGTCTATTGTTCTGAATCATTTTGATACCAATGTTCCAGAATATTAAAAATCAAACAAAATAAACGTTAGAAATGGACTAAAAATGGTATCATTTATTGATTTTTTTCTAGCTGTTCTGCCAAGCGTTCGGATTCACTTCTCTTCTTTTTGGTCGCTATTACACATGAAACCCACAGGAAATGATAAAACAGGGGATTTCCCAAGATACATAACGATACAAGTTCGGATTGAATGTGTATCGAATGTGTATCGGGTTTTATATAATTGATTATAGAAGTGTTAGGTTTCATATTACCAATGTGGTTTGTCCATAGAGAGCATCTGTTTGTATGATCAAGTATGCTAATGAAATGAGGTCTCCTGTTCCCAAAGTGATAATTGTGTATTGCACTCTTCTTTTGTGACATTTGGTAGATGCATGTGCGATCTATCCTATCAACAAGGGTTATTCGAAGGGGTGGGTTTAGTAAATCGGGGAAAGAGTAACAGTCAACCAATCGAGAATGGGATAAGACATATCTAAATTTTATGTTTATTTTCCTGAGAATAAAATGCTGTGTGGTTGTTGTAAGAAATTCATGCTGCGGTTAGATTTGAAAGTCTGCGGTGAGAGTTGCCACGTTTTCTTGACGGGGCGGCCATGTTGGCCGCCGCGCTGTTAGATTGTATTTCACGAACATTAGCAAGCGTTGTATTAAAAATATTCAACAGAAATAAATCGCTATGAAAACAGAAATGAACTTTGTTTGTTACTGTGTGTTCTCCACGAACAATGTGCAATTACGCTACATCCCCCCTAACCTGCTTAACATACTCCTCGAGACGAACGTGCAGGAGCTGCCCTAATATCAGCATCTCCATCGGTGGAAGACCCATCTCCAACTTAAGATTCACTGATGACATTATCCTCAATGGTTCCACAAGCAGTTAACTTAAAGACCTAGGATTAAAGTCAGCACGGAGGAGTCGAAGATCAAGGTAAACAGCTCAATCATCACTTGTGCCGACATCACCATAAACGGCGAGAAGCTTAAACAAGTGACCACAAGACCAGGCCACGCAAGACTGCTATAGTCTCCTACATGGAGCACAAGACCAACGAGAACGTCCGGAGCACTAGAGAAGCCAAAGAGCGTCGAATGACGAAAGCTGGTCTGGATTAGGCAAGTCACCAAGCACAACTCACTTTGCAAGACTGTGCACCAGAGCACGCTAGAGATGTCGTTGTCGATGCCTTCAGAAATAAAGCAGGATGTGAAAGAGTGGACGAACCACGCCATGGATGAGGTAATCATCACAGTCCACAACAGACTTGACTGGCGGAGGTTCTCTGTGATGTCATCCCTCATCTCCTTTTCCAGACCATTGAAGGGAATGATGATGATCATGATGATGATGATGATGATAATGATGCAGAAATGTATTTTTGTTCACTTTGGCCCATACGTTAGGTAGCAACTTTAATCATTCATAGAGGCAAATGTCAAGAACACTTTTCCGTTTGGATAGATTCTCCTATGCTCGAAAGAAAATCATTCGTGCTAACTTTGTCAATCAATATTACTTAATTAAACGGTATCGAACACTATCCAAAAATAGAAAAGTATAAATGGACAGACGGATATTGACGAAGCGATCGATAAAATATTAAATTTATTCAAATATGCTGCATCCGAAATGAAGGTTAGTTATAAAACAAACTATCTTAATGAAAAGGACACTTCAGTTAATCAACCGTGGTGGGATAGAGAATGCAACGCGGCTAAACAAACGAAGTACGCAGCATTAAGAAGATTCCGGTTAAGTAATGATATATCGGACTATTTATACTATATATCACTCCGTAGAGGGTTTAAAAATATGTGCTCTGCCAGAAACAAGCATATCAAACGACGAAACGGAACGAATTGATCGCGTACTAATCCAGAGTTGTTCTGGAAAATAATAAAAGGTAGTAATAAGAAGAACAACAAAGTTTCTTGTAATATAGCTCCATTAGCATGGTACGATTATTTTAAAAGCCTTCTTTGTAAAGACAATCAACCAAGTCTAAATGATATAAGCCTAGAGGTTAACGAAACTGAAGAGGATCAAGATCAAATTTTAAACACAGAAATCCCTAACGAAGAAATAATAAAAAGTATTTCAAAACTCAAAGATGGAAAATCACAAGGGACCGATGGCCTTGGGGCAAAATTTTTTAAAGTACGATGCATCTGATAATACCTTTATTTCGCGATTTATTTAACAAGATTCTTAATACAGGATTTTTTCCAAATACTTGGCGGGATAGTATAATTGTGCCGGTGTATAAGTCAGGCGCTACAGATGACCCCTCTAATTATAGCGGTATATCTTTAATTAATGTAATGTATAAAATATTCTCCAATATTGTATACAACAGACCATGCAAATGGGCAGAATTAAAAATAAAATAGCAGAATCACAAGCCGGTTTTCGCAAGGGATATTCAACCATTGATAATTTATTTACTCTTCAAAGCATGGTTCAAAAATATACGTGCAAACCTGGTGGTAGGTTTTATGTGCTTTACGTCGATTTTCAAAAAGCATTTGATAGTTTGATTATTCATAAACTATTTAAAACTATGTGTAAAAATGGTGTTAGAGGGAAGCTTTTTCAAGTATTAAAATCTATGTATTCAAATCTACGCGGATGTGTACGGATAAATGATAAAATGTCACGCAAAACTTCAATTGTAACATCGGTACTAGGCAAGGGGACGTAGCCAGTACAATAATTTTTAACATATACATGAACGAGCTGTCAACCTTTCTAAAATCTTAAGGTCATAGGGGTATTTTTATCACCAAAGACATTTCCGATATAATTTGCATTCTTTTTGCCGATGACGTTGCGAGCTGCGCTGATACTGCGATCGAGCTACAATCAAAATTAAACTCTATATCCTAATTTTGTGAAAATACTGGTGTGACAATTAACCAACAAAAGACGGAAATCATTGTTTTAAGAAACGGAGGTCCGCTAAGATCATACGAACATTGGGTCTTTACAAATAATCCCGTAAATGTCACATCTGTTTATAAAGGTTTATGGACGTTTCGTGCCACTACCAGTTCGTGCCACTGATATTTGTGTTGAAAAGGGATAGACGTTTCGTCCCACTGATAATACATGTATATAGGCGGATAGGTGTGAATAATGCCGTATAGGTCTGAATGATATTTGGGTGTATATAAATGTAGAAAATTACAACAATTTTGACAATTATAATTATAAATAACAAATAAAATGATTTATCGTTAGTATACTAATATTTGTAAATAGTGTAATATATGCGATAAACATAAAGCATAAAGTGTTTTATTTTTTATGAATCATGTGTATGTGCTTGTAATAATAAAATTTTGCATAGTTCATTATGTTTAATAAATATAAAACATGAAATGCTGTTATTTTCTATGCTTCAATTGTATGTATTATATACATAAATAATAATATATAACATGAATGAACAATAATACAATTTAGAATAAAGTTGGTCTTTTTCTTTTAAGAAAAGCTTATGCTTTACTATCGACTCACAAACTTTCAATTAGCTGTATGTGTCTTTACGTAATTAGCAAACAATTAATTACCGAATCGGGCCTTTAATTTACCGACACGGGCCTTTAATGGCCAATTAGTAACCTATAAGTAAACAACTCACCGCTTTAATTATGATACAAACTGTGTAATTCACTGAAAGAGTAAATAAAGTAAGTTGAACACACAGTATATAATACCGCCAGACGGTACGAACGAACAACGACGTTGAAGTTGTTTTTTTTACATATATAGAATAATAAAGAAATATATTATTTTCGATTGATAGTTATAATTGAAATATTATCTTATAAAATATAATATATCTGCCATTTTTTTAAATGTATTTATGCATTCACTTCTGATGTTTTAATATATTTATGTAATGTATTGTTAATGTATTATATGAAGCATTTAAATTGACTCTTAAACAATCTTGAAATAAAACTGTTGTTTTCCCATTGAACAGATGTTACAATCAAAGGTGCGAAAGTTTGATTTCACACCTATACGGTATTATTCACACCTATCTGCCTATATATTATCAGTGGGACGAAACGTCCAATGCCCTCCTACACAAATATCAGTGGCACGAACTGGTAGTGGCACGAAACGTCCAGCAGCCTTTTTAAATACATGGGTCTTCTTCTTACACCCAAATTATCATGGAGAAAAGCGAAAGAAAAACTTGCAGCTCAAGCCCGAAAATCTATCTTTGCTATTAAATCATACCAAAGAAACTTTGGATATTTTTCATACACTGAATATTTTAAATTGTTTGATTCAATGGTAAAACCTATACTTATATATGGCTCTGAGATTTATGGAATAGAATTCTCAGACATTCTCCAAAAAGTACAAATCGAGTATTGTAAATATTTTCTTGGTGTAAATAAATCTGTAAATGATAGCATTGTACTAGGAGAATGTGGTAGATTACCTCTGTGTAATCGGACGAAATCGGAAGAACTAATTGGGTGATTTCTGTAAAAAATATTTTGTACCGATATGGATTTGGTTTTGTTTGGATTAGTCAAGAGATAGGAAACGTGGAATTATTCTTAATGTCATTTAAACAAAGATTGATTGATTGTAATTCACAGAACTGGATTGAAACTATAGGAAATTCATCAAGATGTGATACTTACAAACAATTCAAATCTATGCTAAACCCAGAAAAATATTTGTTTATCGACATACAATTATATGTTCGAAAGTCAGTTGCTAGATTCCGTTGTTCAAGCCATAAATAAGCAATTGAAACTGGTCGTCATTTAGGAATTTCAAGAGAACACCGAATATGTACCTATTGTTCCGTCTATTTTAATAATGTATGTATTGAAGATGAGTTTCATGTATTTTTTAATTGTCCCAGATTCAACCCAAAAAGGCAAATGTATATCTTTTCATGGTACAATGGTGAACAAAATTTCCTAAATTTTTGCAATCCTATGCAAATTTCTGATGAAAGTAAATTAAAAAGCATAGCCTTTTTTGTAACTGAAATAATGAAAAAGAAAGATGTAGAACAAAATTGATGTTCAAACTTTATGCAATCACAACTCAAAAATAATAATATGTTGTTTCTTATAAAAGCTGTATTTTGGGCCGGTGGCCTTTATTTACGAAATAAACTTTTGTCTTTTGTCTTGTCTTGCTGAAGATGTATACTTCTTAGCTGTGTACTCCAATTTACAGTTACAAGACTATAGCAACAGTTGTTTTCATTTGCTCTATCTGTTGTAAGCTGTGTGGTGTTTGTTTTTTTCGTATCGGGCTATTGGTAACATTTCATCAACAAATGTCATCGTGGCATATGTATTGATAAAAATTATCTCCTGCCGATACAACTGAGATACCGTTCGTAATATGACAATGTATAGTTATTTTGACCTTACAACACTACCAAAGTATATATTTTATCATGCCGTCAGGATTGCTATTGACACTTTAAAAAATAAGTCAAGTGAACTGCTTTCAAACATTCATTCAAAAATTGCTTAAATTATCAGGTATGCTTATTCGCAATAAAGTTCAATATTACCATCCGAAATCGAAGCTAAATATGCTATCTTATTCTATTACCTGATATGCTTCTAACTGATCATCAGTAAACACTGAAACTGTATTACCCATTATGCTGCAAAATAATCACATTCACCGAGTTTAGATCTTTAAATGGTAGTACTATTCATAATTAATTTATCTAAAGAAGCTAGCTTATACGGAGCTGTCTGCAAACTTTGAACCTGAATTGGGTCCTACGAAATTTATACGGGAAAGTATATCGGTTACAATCCACTATATACGAAAATGCCGAAATGCCGCTTTGCGAGTAATTATTATGTTTATTTTATTAGCATTATCTTGATTAAGGTATTAAACTTTTATGTTGTTAATGTAAATGAGACGCGTTTTGGGGAAACCGGTCTTAATGCATGTGTGGAAATTATATGCCCAGGTCAGTCTCTGCAATCCGCACAGGCTAATCAGCGTCGACAATTTCCGACTGGACTCGATATTCTTTTAGGAAAACTTGAAAAGGTGCATAATGATGTTGAAAGTTTCCTCTTGAAAGGCGGTGCAGAAAAATGCAGTTTATTCTGCGCTATATTTGCGTTGATTTTGAACATGAGTCAAATCTGTATTTCAGCAAAGAGCACCTACATGAACACATGCGTAGCAAGGGAGGAGCAGGTAGGGCAATTTGCCCCGGGCGCCAACATTATAGGGCGCCCGAAGAGGATTCGTTGTATTCGTGTTTGACTAGAATTTGTAGTGCAAGACACCGGTCTAGTACGATAGAGCGAACGCGGGTGATCAAAATAATGAAGAACCGGTTCTAAACTAACCAGCAGTCTCGTTCTGGACATACGACAACAAGGCGCCCATTCCGAGACTAAGCAATAATAGAGAAAGACGTGTTTTTTTCATAGAGGTGCTTTTACATACTAGTAGTTTTCTCGGACTATTGTGAGAAAATCTTTGGACCCATGCGTAGGTAGAATAGTTGCGAGTAAGGCTCAATTGATCCGAGAAGAATTTCCGAATTGTAGCGTTCATGTAAAGTTAACAAATTCAAGCCACAAATAAACATACAGTTCTCAAGTTCTGTAGTATATAATGTAATAAAGATATTATGATCAATGTTAAGCGGGACTCTGAAACCTGATGGAGTGCGAGAGTTGAGGTTGTTAAAGCAAACTTTGAGGGATTAGGGGAACTAGTGGAATTGCTAGAGAAACTAAAATACAAATCAGTCAAATGATACTAGAACTAATGCAGACAGGTTAATTGCGAATGTTATGTGACTCAATTTCCTTGTGTTCATGAATTTCTGAAACGACATCCTAAGAAGAATTGGTCGGGTTCAAAAACTTCTTCAGTACCCTATCATGAATTTCAAGAAAGCATCTGATCTTGAAACATTGGAAAAACAATTTAACTCAACGCGCGATTGTTTGTGTGAAAACGCACTTAACAGTTCACAGATAAAAGATGTGAAGAATGTCGGATTAAAATTAGAAGACGAGCGAGGAGAAGGAGACGGATTTCCGGCGAAGTGTCACGGAATGTCGAGCTTTTTACAAATAAGGATCGAGGTTGTGTGCGTAATAAAGCATTTTTAAAATATATTTCAACAGTAAACAAGATGTGTTTGTGAAACACAATGTCCCCCTATATGATGTTTGACCTAGAAGGATGACCTTGACCTTGTGAAGGATGACCTTGACCTTGACCTTTCACCACTCAAAATGTGCAGCTCCATGAGATACACATGCATGCCAAATATCAAGTTGCTATCTTCAATATTGCAAAAGTATTCATAAAATAAGCGATTTGGGCCACATATATTTGACCTCTGACCTTGAAGGATGACCTTGACCTTTCACCACTCAAAATGTGCAGCTCCATGAGATGCATATGCATGCCAAATATCAAGTTGCTATATTCAATATTGCAAAAGTATTTATAAAATAAGCGATTTGGGCCACATATATTTGACCTCTGACCTTGAAGGATGACCTCGACCTTGACCTTTCACCACTCAAAATGTGCAGCTCCATGAGATACACATGCATGCCAAATATCAAGTTGCTATCTTCAATATTGCAAAAGTACTCATAAAATGAGCGATTTTGGCCACATATATTTGATCTCTGACCTTGAAAGATGACCTTGACCTTTCACCACTCAAAATGTGCAGCTCCATGAGATACACGTGAATGCCAAATATCAAGTTGATATCTTGAATATTGAAATACTGCAAAAGTGTACATTAAATTAGCGATTTTGACCCATATATTTGACCTTTGACCTTGAAGGATGACCTTGAGCTTTCACCACTCAAAATGTGCAGCTCCATGAGATACATATGCATGCCAAATATCAAGTTGCTATCTTTAATATTGCAAAAGTTATTGCAAATGTTAAAGTTGGCGCAAACAGACAGACAGACAGACAGACAGACAGACCAACCAAACAACCAACCAACCAACAGACAGGGCAAAAACAATATGTCCCCCACTACTATAGTGGGGGACATAAAAACAACTAGATCCATTCGCCTTACAGACTTGAAGTCAACATTTGTATTTTTACTGGATGTTCACAATCTCGTTGAAAGCGAAAATTTGAATACGCTTCGCAAAAAATTGCTTTGATTTAGCAATTTTCATTGACAGTGTATAAAATGCTTAGAACGGTTCAACGAGATCGGGTCTGTAAAATGTTACATACTTCGAGAGGTGATGCCTTACCATCGACATCTTTCGACCTTAGTTCTTTCATTGTGTCGTATAACGATGTCTTTCCCAATTTGCGTTTTGATCTGCAAAATCTTTTAACAAATGCAGTATTATTAGCAAGTTGCTATATCTCATATCTAAGGACATCGACGGGACAAGATCGTCTTTGTGATCTTGCACTTCTCAGTATAGAGAATGAAATTGTTGGGAAAAAAGACTTCGAACCTCTCATTGAACAATTTGGGGGCATGAATGCGAGAACAATCAATTTAGTAATTTTGGAATAGACGCATTGGGTGGCTGTTGATATAGATTAGCCGTTAATATAAGTTTTGTTTTCGTTGTAGAAATTTACATGTACTTTTTCCAAATTGCCTTTCTATGGTGTCTTTTGAGTTCACATTTGCCTAAATTGGTGATATTGTTATTATGTAATGAGTATCGACTATTGTGCTATTATTTTTCAATGGCACCAAAACTGTGCTTCAATGTTTCACGGAGAGGGGAGGGGCGCACAATTTATGTCTTGAACCCAGGCGCCGAATACTGTCGAAACGCCTCTGCACAGGAAAGCACCTTTCAAACTCACAAAAGTCAAACTTACGTTGTTTTATTCGGATTTGGTCGCTGAAAGACGGAGAGTTTTTGCGGACGATGTACGACGCCTTTGCTAGCATCATGCGACTGACTTGCGTTAGTCGAATATTGATCACACTTCTGCAATTCACACCGTACAGTACCCGTACAGTACCGTCACCACATTCAGTTTTCGGTAGGCGCACGTTTCCAATGCGTCAATCGCGTCCACTTTTGACGCACACACGTCAAACGCAGCATACGCTGATCCGCTGGAGCAGTTTTGAAAATCAACAAAAGTGTTACAACCATTTGTGAGCGTCTACTGGAGCCCGTGCTTACTGAACAAGTTTTCATCAAACGCATGCGTTCAGCTCACACAATTAAATTAACGGATGTTGTTGTGTCTAATTATTGTGTCTTCTTTTCCATTTCTCACTTTATATACGAATTCCCATCTCTCAGTGAATCTGAGCAAATAAACAAGCGATTTGCAATATAGTATGTTAGAAACAATATGTTTATTCAATTATGCTGGCATATCATAAAAATAAAATTACTCTCAATACTGTTACACATGTATAATTACCAAGATTATACAAAACGTAAACGTACAATACCAATAACGGTTTGTCTACAACATTCAATTTGGGCAGTACAAATACTTTTATATACTGAAATAATGCTGTATTTTGGTAGCAGTAAGTATATGGGATATATCTATGTGAACTATATTATACCACGGCATGTGCGATTTGAAATGATACAATTTAATTGAGGAAGATTGATTTTAATTTGCTATTCTACTGTACATTCAATAACTTAGTTAATACCTACAAATGCAACATATATAAAATTCGTGTGTACACATCTTTATATTAAGAGTAAATATTTGTTTACAACCTTATATGATATTTTAATTGATTAAAACGTAATATATACATTTTGATGGCATAAATAAATCGCCTATGAAATGAAAGCGGTTTCATTCAACAATCTTGCACACAAATATCACAGTCTTGTTTCTTAACAGCCATGTCAATACTTTACACAAAATAGCATGATGCCATGTAATAAAACACGTAGAAGATCTATTAATTTCGGTTGATTAAACATGTTTATGCTAAAATGATTAGACTAATAAGCAAAAGTCCAAAAAGTGAAAATCTCGTTTTCTAAGAGAACTAAACAAAACTTGATAGTTTTCTTGAACTTATTTTTGTAGGATAGATATGAATTAATTATGGAACCAGGAAGAAGTTGTCACAGTAGAAAGGTTAAAATAACATGTACCAATATCAATAAATATGTATTACTTGTATTTATAATCACAATTTACCAACTTGCAATTTGAAAACTATCAAAATGTCTACCTTTAAATAAAACTAAAAAATGTGATACACTTAGAGACACTTTAATTGAGAAGAAATAGTGTGAGTTGTTTTTTTTAGAATATAGCTTACAAATCACACCTTGAACATTCCTTGCACATAAAAATATCATAATTCTTATTAAGTTATTCATATTAAGTTAGTCTTTTTCAAGTGCAATAATTATGAACTCGATGTTCCAGCAGTGGTCTCTCTTGAAGCCTCCAATATGGGGTAGATGTCATCCCCAGGCATGCCCATGACAATCATCCAATGGTTTTGCTCCTTCTCGGCACGATGCGAGTCCAGCTTTGTGCAGGCAGTGATCTCATACTCGCAAGTGCCGAACGATGTGCGTATGGCAATGTCCTCTTCCACACACAGGTCTTGGTTTGTTACTACGTGATTGATGATCACTTTGTCGTTGGCCTGAATAATACATGCAGAAACAGACATGGTTAATATTCTGTGGTATATGTGATCCTTTGAGTTGGTATAAAAATTAGCAATATTTAATGTTGAATTCTGTTTTGCCAAAGTAATGTCTATTGTAAATAATTGCATAATTTTATGAAGATATGTTGGTGTATTTGGTGGGCCCAAACTGTATTACAATACAGATGTAGTCTATATGTCTTTTAATTAGGTACAAGTTCATTTGTATAATCTATTGACTCAAAGATTTATATAAAACAAAAATGTTGACATAAAATCTACTTTTCTCTACCAAACCAGTAGATAGAAATCTATCATACATGTCATCGTTTTCTTGGACAATATCACAAACTAAACTTGAATTTCAGTACTTTTTATAATTTTAAAATTGATCTTGCCATTGTAACTGTTTGTATCTTTGCTTTATCCAGTTTGCAAGACTGGTCCTTTGATTAATTTTTACGATGTTATAAATATACATTGTAAAACCTTGAAATCTGTGTTTTTCAAAAGAATTTTACATCCATGTATCATAATAAATTTACTAGGAGACAATAGGTCAGACAAACTTAATTTTAAAATAAATTGATGTGCATCAAAAAATAAACTGTAGGATATCCACTTTAAATTGAATATATATTTGAACTTAATTTCAATGTTAGTTTAAACCTATGAAACCTTCTCGTGCAATTTACCAACATCTAATTATGTGCAATGTTTTTGTAAAACTAATTTACCCTAGAATAGAATTATCATTAATTTGAAGCAATTGATCATTTAGAAAACATATCAATATGTTTGGTCTGTCAGTATCTCAGAAGAGAACATATTTATGAGCAACTTGTCTGGAGCTTCCCTGGCCGAATATGGCATAAGACCCATTTTCACACGCAGCTAATTTGCTTTTGGCTGAACATGCTTATGCATTTTTCTTTGAAATAACCAGTATGCAACATTGCAGGATAGATAAAGTAAAAATATACAATTCAGACAAAAAACAACAACTATCTGATGTAATGCCTCACCGGTACTGGGACGCCCTCGTACTCAAATCGCAGTTTGGGCTTGAAGTGCAGGATCTTCCATTCTGTGAGAGAGGAGGGCTCTGATACAAGGCACACTTCCTGGTGACGGGACTTGTTTGGAGATTTGTGAAGAGTAAGTCGGTCGCTTTGCAGCAACAGCTGTTAGGAATCATAAACATTAAATATGCTTTTGTAGCTTTACACTTCTCTTGAAAATCCATTATTCAACAGATTAAAATACTAAATTATTTGCCAACAGTACGGTAAATCTAAAACATGATTTCATTACTTGAAACTTGCTCCTTTTAAAAAACTGTTATAACTGAAGCTTTTTACCTATTTTTGTAAAGATAACATCTTATCAGAAAAACTTTGTAAAAAATTAATGGGTTTTAATAGCTGCTGAGAAATTTATAGGCGTATATAAATATTTTGAATTGTGATCATTATGCTGAAAAAAGGGCGTAAAGGCCTTAGGTTCATCCCCTTAGACATGAAGAAAATGTTAAATGCAGATTTTCGGATGTTGGTGTATTATTTTATGCTTTCCGGTGGAATATCAGTGAATTAAAACTGATAATTTCACTGTTTCAAATAGTGAAAATTATCAGTGAAAATTATCGATAATTTTCATTGTTTACTGTGAAATGATGTCATTTTTTGACGAAATGACGTCATTATCCCAGCGAAATTCTTTAGTTTAACTCTTTAACAATGTATATAAACTGTGAAAAAAAGCATTAAATACAAAGAAAATTTGTTGGATTCGGTGGAATATCGTTTTTAATTCACTCGTGATCATAGAAAAAATAAATTTTCTATGATCACTTGTGAATTAAAATCGATAATCCACCGAATCCAACAAATACCCTCTATCTAACTGTGGTTTTTAACAAGGTTTTTTAATCTGTATGATTTGATATGGTATGAGACAGTATTTTATTTAATGCTTTCCGGTGGTTTATACCGACATATCAGTGAATTAAAACTGATAATTTCACTGTTTCAAACAATGAAAATTATCAGTGAAAATTATCGATAATTTTTACTGTTTACTGTGAAATGAGGTCATTTGTTTGACAAAATGACGTCATTATTCCAGCGAAATTCTTTAGTTGAACTCTTTAACAATGCAAGTCAGTATAAATCATTTAATCCCTAGGGCTTGGCAAGTTTCCACACCAGAGACATGGTTTAAAGAAACTTGTCGTAACAATGTGACTAAGAAACCTCTTGAACGTACATTTTCAGAGATTTTTTTAAGCTTAATCCTTAAATGCACATAAGCAAACAACTTACCCTTAGTGCGGGGTCAATTTTTAATCAAAGGTCATGATTTGAAACAACTTGGTGGAAGACCCCAATACCATTTAACACCCCAAATATTAAAACCCAGACCCATGCGAATCAATAGAAGATATTTATTATTTACTATGAAAATCTGTGTAAAGAATGTGACCCCTGTGGCAAGTGTTGAACCCCATAAATTGCATGACTTTTACAAACTTAGTAGAGAACCACTATTGCCCGGGGCCCGTATTCACCAACCGATTCTTAGACTTAAGAATAAAGAATAGACTTAGAACCAAGAAAAATGTGTTCAGTGTTTGGATATATACAGGCCTCCACTGGTGATTATGTCATTAACAAAATGTTCTACATGAAGAGTAATATAGATAGAGATGTTTACTGCAGAGTTTGACTCAAAATTTAAGAAATTCTTAAATGTTCGACTTTAAAGAAATTTCTTTGTTCTTAGACTTAAGTCTAAGAATTGTTTTGTGAATACGGGCCCTGGTACTTGTAATTTTAAAAAATATTAATATATCAAGTTTTCAATTTATTATATCTATTTTTAGCTGTGGTGATCTAATATGCCATGGACTTGAGCAATTTGAAAAACTTTTAGAGAGGGTCATCAATGGATCATTCCTATGAACTTTCATTCAAATCTGACAAGGAGTTAAATGAAGAAAGTGCTAGAAGAAAAAAATAACACACTCGCCTAACTCACCTAGCAAACCCACTGTAGAAGACCAAACATCACAGTATACTAAAAGCTCCCCATGAGCACTATATCTTCAAGTGAACTTATCTAAACCATGGGATAATAACACACCATTTTATATATTTTAATGTAAAATACATATAGATACTTACATTCCCCCCTTCATTATCCATGGTTGACAAATAGAAAACCTGCCCATATCTCAAAGGCTCACCATCTCTTGTTCCGTCCTTACTGAAATTATATAAATTATACTTTTAATGACAGATACATTTAAGATGAGGCCTTAGAAAATAATAAGCATTTTTAGATAGTTTGTGATCCACATTTTTTAAAAAATACTTAAATATTGTGAAGCTCTTGAAACCTGGCAATGAAAATGCATTCACAATGTATAAAATTAACATTTAAGGAAACGTTGGCCTAACCTAGAATTGTGTCAGAGACACCCCAGAAAACATGTTTAGGCACACACAACAGCACTATATATATTCTACAGTAGCCAAAAAGACAAAGAGCCTAAATTAAGCAAAAACTTATCGCAGAAAAAAATTCCCAATCATCAATGCATTAAGGTCAGTGTAAAAACATTCAAGATTTCTGCCAGAATTCGTTGCAGCCTGAATCCCTTTCTTTAATTTCATCCACACATTATTATTGCTATCTGTCTGATTTTTCAAAATAGAATGCATAGTCCCAACGTTTGTGTTTTTTTAAAGCACTCTTTAACTTCTTGGAGGATGACAATCTTGCTCAAACATTCACATTTGACTGAACTAAAGCTGTTGATGATCATATAGAAACTAATTTTGGCAGTGACTAGTTATGGCAGAATAATGGCCTCTTGTCTGTTTTTCAACTATATAATTTATTATATAGTTCAAAATTTATGTCATTTCCATATTAAATAAATGTGGAACTAACTCAATCTTTCACAGTTTTATAACCTGTAACAACAAGTGCAATGCTTAATGCAACCCACTCAGAAACAGCCAATTCCCCAACATATAATCACATCCATTAAATAGAAACAGTATTTCAAAGTGCCTAGTTAACTTATTCTCTGTAAAGACCTTTAAAAAACATGAAGGTTTTGTAATAAAAGGGTGAGAAATAACCTTTTAATAACAAAAGTGCTTCTTAGATTCGAAGCGCAGTCCCTGCTTCCTGTGACATTGCATGGTGCCTCAAATTTGTTTGAGTACAATATCTTGTTGATCTGTGGTACAACAGCTAACTGGCAATCGTTTCTGGGCTCAATGTGTGCAAAGTACTGTGTTTTATCCAAGGCCCCGGGGCATCTGATGCTGACTTTGTCACCAAAGTGGACAAAACCATCTCTTGAGATACTTAAATTAATCTGCAATAACAAAAATTTAATGCAAGCCCATGTCAATTTATTATCAGACAAGTTCAAACAAACCATGTTTTACGACTGCTGCTCTAACTGTTTACATATTTAACTTGTAAAAGCATAATCTTTCTTTCTGAGTATCATTTATGGTTCTCACCAAACAATACTTTTTTACAGGGAAATCAAGTTCAATATCCAATTTAAATAATTTTATTTCCAAGATATTCATTATAATTTGTTGTTGTTTTTTTCTAACAAAAACATTACTTACGGTTTTAAATATAGTCTGTTCTAATTTAGTTCTCTTCTGATAAAGCAGTTCACCAGATTCTCTCTTCTGTAGAAACTCTTTCAGTGTGTCCTAAACATACACAAAAGACATTTTTAAATTAATTTATATCAACAAACTAATTGTTACTCATGCATTGATCAGACATTGGGTTGGGTAATAAAAGGTTGGGTGTATATTGAGATATAAACAATGGCTGGATGTTTTCCAAACAATTAAATACAGACATAAACCTTGCATTTATTGTTATTAGTTATTTTTGCTAGAGCTAGTGAATGATGCAATACCTTCCATACAGGTGGAGGGTTTGACAAATATTGAACATTTTGAAATGAGAGTTTGAAGATTATTATGTTACACTCATAAGAGGTTCAAAAACGGGTCATTTAATGTTAATAGCACAGATAATAACACATATATATCATGCAGTTGAATTCCCTTGTCAAACTGCCTTAGACCACTAAGAAAGTGGCTTAGCCATGATTAGAGGTCCAAAAACTGGTCATTCCATGTCAATAGCACAGATAATAACACATATCCTACCGTAACCCATATTTGACGACACCTAAATTCGACGATGTTCTATTTGTATTGATTAAATGGATGCTTACTGTCTTGGAATCATTTCAAAGTAATACAGCGGAGTTTAAAATTATTATTTTGTGTAATTAAACATTTCATTATTTCTTTCATTATTTGCTAAATATTGCTTCATGTAACCGTTACATCGTCGAATTTGGGTCACACTGGTATATATAACATGCAGTTAAATTCCATTGACAAACTGCCTTAGACAACCAAGAAAGTTTTAACAATTATTTCATATCTCACAAATACTGTACAGTATTACTTTTAGTCTCATATACATTTCTTCCTTTACTTTCTTGCACTGACAGTGCACCTGCACATAATATTCTAGAGAGGGTGTTGCAGTATAAATAGATAGATATATTCACTTTGAACTAATGGCGGACAAGTCATTATTCTCTGAAACAATAAACAGCTTTATACCCATAAATCAGTTGAATCTCAGTGGGTACACAGCACTGCCTTCAGTGCCTTGTAAGGCATAAAATTATGTTGCACAGTGTAACCTGTGGCCTGATATTCATTGTAGAGCAGTCGAATTAATTACACTTTTTAGATGGGATTATAACATCAGATAAGATAGAAAAGATAAGATTTATTTTTAGTCGGCAAGACATATACAGACAACATCAGCCATTTAAGCTTTTGAACCGACTAAAGACAAAACTTAGAACATCTTGTAGAAGAATATGAAGTAGATGTCCTACGTGGCAACACGCGAACGGTACCCTCAAATTTAAAAACTGGAGGTTCTTCCTTAGACCCAGAGGAACTGATAACCACTGAGGAGTAGCAATCTTTTTTAGGGACTCAAAAGCTACATATATTGCAGAAAGATGCCACACATTTGACAGACCAGGATTAGAGGTAGTGTCGGTGAAAATAACGACAGATAAAAACATAACTGTGTATTTGATAGTTGCATACATTCCGCCAAAACAGAAAGCACAACTGGAACTGTTGAAAGAATCTATTAAGCAATCTGGTTTAGATAATATTATTCTTATGGGCGACTTCAATGGGAAAAGCCAAGAGTGGCACAATTCAAAAATAGATGAACATGGACGTATTTTAGAAGATCTATCAACAGAATGTAACCTTGTGACACAAAACGATGGACAGGCGACTAGACGCAACAGCACTAGCGTCATTGATCTCATCATTACCTCATCCAGGCTGACCACATACGTCAAAACGTGTGACACTCTAACCCATGAAGCAGTAAGATCTGATCATATTGCTTTACTCTGCAACATAGAGATAGACACCTGTACAACACAAACTACTCCAAATACTTTTAGACCAATAAAAAAGGTGGACTGGAAGGCATGAAGGGAAGAAACAGAAGAAAAATACAAAGAATGGCTGTCTACAAGTCACACAGAGTTAGAAGAAACTTACACAAGCTTTAGTCTAATCATAGAAACATCAAGAGACAAAATCATCCCCGAAAAAACAATTCCAAAGAAAAAGAAAATAAGACCTTGCTGGTGGAATGAAGACATCTCACTAGCAAAAAAACACCTCAACTACTGTCAATAAAACCTTTATAATAAGAAATACACCAAGAAATAAGAACAATTTGATACGTGCAGAAGACGACTACACTAGAAAGAAAGAGACAGCGCAAGAAGATTGGTCTGAAAACCTGGTCAAGCAGTAAGACAGGTCAAATAACCCAAGAGAAATGTGGGATGCCTATAAAAAGCTTACAAAGAAACTTTCCACAAACTCCTTTTTGCCCCTCATAGCTGAAGGATCTCAACCAGTTTTCAAACCAGAAGAGAAGTGTAAAATTCTTCAAGAACGCTTTTTCGGGGGAAATCACCTTAATGGCGGTGTTTTTAACGAAGAGTGGAAGACAGCTGTAGAACAGGAAGTTAGAGGAATCTCTGAAAACAAAGAACAAGAGATGGTTGAGGACGAAGTAGTAGATGAAAAAGATGCGATGAATTCTGACATCAGCCTAGATGAAGTTGAAGGAGCAATTTCAAGATTAAAGAGAGGGAAAGCCCCAGGACCAGATCAAATCCCAGCAGAGTGCTTTGTTCACTCTGGGGATAACCTACGAGAGGCCTTGACTGTCCTGTTCAACATCTGCTGGGACCAAGGAAAGTGCCCCAAGAGAATGGAAGGAAGCAGTAGTGAAATTCCTTCGTAAGCCGGGAAAGTCAGACTACTATACAACATCAGCTTATAGACCCATAAGTCTGACAAAAACAATATGTAAACTGTTAGAGACTGTGATCCAAGCAAGGCTGAACGGCTTCCTAGAAAGTAAGGAAATACTGGACCAAGAACAAGAAGGGTTCCGGAAAAATAGATCAACAGTGTATGCAGTTGGTACAGGAAGTAGTCTAGGGTTTCAATAAAAGAGAACACACAGCTGCCATTATGGTAGACCTTGCCAGTGCATACGACTCGGTGTGGAGGGAAGGCCTCTTTTATAAACTAGCAAAGCTGGGTGTCACAGGAAGAATGTGGCACTGGGTTAGATACTTCCTCACAGAGAGATCAGCAAGCTGTACTATGGATGACCACAGGGGACCAACATTCAGTACAAAGATAGGCCTGCCTCAAGGAAGTGTTATTGCCCCGACACTTTTTAACGTCTACATCGTCGACATGTTCCCAGGAACAGGAAAGAAACACTGCAAATTTGCCGACGATGGAACTACATTGGCTACGTCACACAAGGTAGAAACTGCCATCACAGAAGTCTGCCAAAATTTCCAGACAGTTCTGAAGTGGTGTCATACCTGGCGGATGTCGGTAAGCCTTAACAAAACAGAGGCAATACTATTTAGTGCTAAACCCGTAACCATCAAAACAGACGCATTCACGGCCGGAAACAGTATTCTACCCTACAACGGCTTCCCAAAGATCCTGGGCATTACACTAGATGAAAGAGTGAGCTTTGATAGACACATCCAGCTAGTAGAACGGAAAGCTAGCGGAGCACTCAAGATAATAAGAGAAGTAAAGGGTATAGCCTCTCTGGTCTCAACCAAAAAGTAAATAAACATCTACCAGTCTATGGTGAGATCCATTGTGGAATACAGGGCAATCATCTGGCAGGGAGCAAAAAACAAGACTGCACTAGAATTAATACAAAGAAAAGGTCTATCTCTATGCCTCAACTTACCGCAAAATGCAGGAAGAGAGGCAATGGAGGTAGCCACGGGAATCCTACCAATTGACCTTAGATTAGAAGAGATAGCTATTCGGGAAGTGGCAAAGATTCAGGCGAAAAGGATAACACACCCTATGAAACAAAAGCTAGAAGAATTGCTCCAGAACGACACACCTCCAGTCCATATTAGCCCACTAGCACTAGCACTTAGCGAGGCAAATGACATGGGAAAAAACACAGGAGTATCAGTCAGCACAATAGAACCAGAGATGGATTATGAGGTGGGATGTATACATATGTCCAGAACTAAACCAGAGTACTGGAGCCGTTTAGGTTTATCGGAAAACAGAATCCATGAACAGGAGAGCCTTGGAAAAGAGACCATCATGGATATCATGATGGAGGCCCCACAAGACTGCACGTTAGCCTTCACGGATGGATCCTGCTTGACTAACCCAGGCCCGACCGGTGCAGGAGCAGTCCTGTATCCCCCAGGAGGTGACACAATCAGGCTAAAAAGAGCGGTCACAAAACATGGTACAATCCTGTTAGCTGAGCTGGTTGCTGTACTAATGGTCCTGGAGGAAATTCTACAACATCCCCACCTACCACCCGGTAACACAATCCAAATCTTCAGTAACAGCCAGACAGTGGTAGGCATCTTAACCATGGGCTGGAAAAACAACGGCCATAAGAGTGTGATATAAGAAATCAAGAAGGCACTTAGGACACTATCTGTGACCACAACAGTGCATGTCCTATGGACACCCGGCCACGCAGGTCTGCAGGGCAATGAAGCTGCAGACGGCCTAGCAAAAGAAGGAGCAGAAGAGGCCAAAGCAATGCCCGAAGACTCCAGGATGACCACAATCCAAGAAGTGAAAGGAGCAAGCCATAAGTCCTGCATGATTAAGTGGCAAAAACGTTGGGAGAACTCGTCTATCTATCTATCTATCTTTCAATACTGCCGGAACCCCCTTGCGGGTCCTATTGGCAGGTGCGCGTGTCAGTGCAAGAATAAAAGGTTTAAAAGCATTGAAAGGGAGACTTCAAAGCATGAAAGTGAGGTGAAAATAAAAGTGTGATAGTGTTAAACAAGAAGAAACATATTTATAGGTTAAAAGTTGTTAAAAACACTGTTTTGTGCATTCAGGGACGACTGGGGAGTAGAGTGGGGCTAAGGCAACGCTTGAACCCCTCTAGGTCTGCCTGCTGTACAACTGAGGCCGGTAGGCTGTTCCAAAGAACTATGGTGTAAGGAAAGAAGGAATATTTAAAGTAGTTGGCTGATGTATGGACTTGTCTGAATGAGAGTGGGTGCATATGACGAGTCATCCTCATAGGCCTCTCAAGATATGATGGCGGCAAAATGGCTACCAAGCCATACACAATTTTGTAAAAAAGGGTCAGTCGGGAGAGGTCACGTCGGTCCTTCAAAGTCTGCCAGCCAAGTTCAGCCTGCATACCGGTAACACTGCTGTAGAATGAGAAGTCGTTTTTCACCCAGCAGACTGCTCTACGTTGTACTTTTTCTATTTTGTCACAATTTTGTTTGGTATGTGGACTCCAGACAGAGGACGCATATTCTACCTGGGGTCTAACTAAGGTCTTATAGGCTACTTCTCTGATGTTTTCATTTTTAGTCTGTATATTCCTGCGGATGAAACCAAGAGATTTATTAGCATTCTTCGTAATGTTGGTAATATGTTTGTTCCAAGAAAGATCATCTGAAATGGAAACACCTAAATATTTAGCACTGTCTACGACTTCAAGGATTTGTCCATGTAGCCTGTAATTGAAGATGAGTTTCTGTTTTTTCTTAGAAATAACAAGGACTACACATTTACTAGGGTTAAACTCCATGTCCCACAGGTTTTCCCAATGTACTAATTTGTCTAAATAATTTTGAAGAGAGGCACAGTCTTGCAAGTTGTTAATAGCCAAGTATACAGCGGTGTCATCTGCAAACAAACGAACTTGAGAAGAGATAGAGTTAGGAAGGTCATTTATGTATAAAAGAAAGAGTAAGGGACCAAGTACTGAGCCTTGTGGCACGCCCGATGTTACAGGGACTTCTGATGAGCATTCTCCTTCAAGAACAACTGTTTGCGATCTGCCTATGAGAAAAGACTTAATCCAGGAAATTGTAGATTTGTTCACTTCATGTTGCTGTAATTTAAAAAGTAATTTAAGGTGGCTGACTTTGTCGAAAGCTTTGCTGAAGTCTAGAAGTATAAGATCAGTTTGATGACCATTTGCGAGGTTGCGAGCCAGTTCATCGACAAGTTGATTAAGTTGAGTTTCGCAGGATCGACGTTCCCCGAAACCATGTTGAAGATCATACAAAATGTTTTGTTTATTAAAATGTGCTGTGAGGTTGGAAGCTACAATATGCTCTAAAACTTTGCAAAGAATACATGTTAGTGATATTGGTCTATAGTTGGCTTGATCTTCTTTATTTCCTTTTTTGAACAGAGGTACATCATTTGCAGAGGTCCAAATCTTTGGTAAGATACCTGTGTCAAGAGATTTCTGAAAAAGAAGAGATAGTATAGGTGCAATTTGCTGACGAAGATTTTGAAGGACAAGTGGCCTGATGTTGTCTTGTCACATTATGGTTAGAAATTGTAGGTTGGTTAGAAATTGTAGGTGAAATATTTGGGTTTTCTTTAGGTACGAAATATTGACAAGTATATCAGTGGCGAGTATGCATGACGGTCAAAAGATTAAATATTTGGATCTGGTGTATGTTTAACAACAAAGGGGGAACGATGCTGTTGACACAAGCCTTAGGCTGTATTTGCATTATTTATTTGTATCACAACGCTGATTAGCGTGTACATACTTGAATAGTGACTTCTCCAGTCCTAAGTTGTAATTCAACCAACCAGCAACAAGCACGTATAGAACGCTGACCAATGGGATTCATAACTGAGTTTCACGGGGCAAATGTTAGAGGGAAATAGGCAGTTAGCGTTTAGACCTAGAGGTGGACAGATGAAAAAGACACAATCATGTAGCAATCACAACGTATTTGTATAACTGAAATATTAGTTAAGTCAGACATTAAATTGGACTAGAAACTGATATATGGTGTTGTTGAATATTTTATCCTATATTATGCAGAGAAAGCAACATTAATAGAGAGGGACCAACTTGTCCAATGCGTGACACGAGAAAATGGTAGTTAATGCAAAACTCGTCATCTTGGCAATACGCGCATGACGAGATATTGAATGATAGGCTACACACCGGTAATTTAAGAGTAATGAACGTTGTTATGACTATGTGTCGTCCATGAACTATGAACGATTACATGACAGTCTGGACCTGCAGCTTTGTGGGGTTTCAGATTGGAAAGGAGCTTCAAAACACCATTGACCGAGATAGTGATTTCTGGCATGATCCTGGTAGGACTTTCTATGAGTTCTTTCCATCAGTCGAGCAAAAGTGACATCTTGACCACCCAGATAAGGCAACATATGGCGTGATCCTGCAGCTACAGACGGGGTACTCAATCCTTAATGCACATCGCAACAGGGTTGGCATCAATGTCTCACCACTGTGCGAATGTGGAGTCCTGGAGAGTACAGAGCATTTCCTCCTGCTATGCGGCATCCACGAAACACACCGGGGCGAACTCTTGAAAGCACTACACAAACTATGTGGAGTCACGGCCCTTGATATCAAGACACTACTCAACACAGACGATCACCCATACATACCAGGCTGGAGAGAAACTATTACATCTGAACTGTCCAAGTATATCAAAGCCACAGGCAGATTCATGACAAAGCAGCCTGTCGGCGATAAACCCCGATCCGACATCCACAACTAAATTTATAAAAGTACATGAGAGAAAATTACCTGTGTGAAATATTTACCAAGAGACTAATACATACCATGAGACACTTGTGACGAAGAGTCCGTGAATCGAGGATCGACTATGTCGATTATCACTATCAGGCACCGGGCCTTATCGAAAATGGTGAAGATCATAATTTATCTATTTTATAATTACATCATTAAATTACAAGTGAAATGTTTATTAAAAGTATTGATATAAAACCCACCTCTTCAAGTTGAATATCTTCATTCCAGTTTCCCACTCTTACAGACGGATTATATGTTCTTACACTCATTTTGTTAGTCTGTCAGACAACACAACTTGCTAACTAATGGTTGTTTACCTTGACAACAGCTCGACACAGCCGCAGTAAATACATATATTTGTTTTGAAAATTATCAGATTGAGATAAATTTAAACCAGCTAATTTAGGAACACCATTGTTAAATAATAACCATATAAAAAATTAACTTGACAGCTATTTCGTAATTTACAATATTTTTTATTTCTTTTTATCCAATCAAAATTCGACGATTTCAGAAGCAAACGTCATCTCCGCCATATTGAAAACAAATTGAAGGGTTGGGAAATTGGGGATCCGATATAAAAGTAATTTTGAACGGATTCTTTTTGCACGTATTGATTTAAACACAATGACCTCGTTAACCCAGCGACAGGGTGGTGTCGTTAAGCGTAGAAGTGCTAAAGAAGGTGCCGAAGGGGGCACGTTTCCCAGCGAAGAGACCGAGCTGCCCCGTGAAGATTTGGATGACGAAGATAGGGATTCAAAGGAAGCTCGTCTAACTCTGATGGAGGAAATCCTGTTGCTAGGATTGAAAGATAGAGAGGTGGACACAAAAGTTTTTTTTAGATTCCGATCCAGGCAAAACTTCCATTGGACCTGGCAATCCTTTCTGAATTTATTTAGGAAAAGGATTTGTACGATGCTGTCCGGTAATTAGTCAATATAAATTGCCGCCTTAAGAGTCTTTTGATGATTTTTTCTTTGGCAGACTCTTGGCGTCAATAGTCCACTCTATCTTTTTAATAGCGAGAGTTTTCCTTCTTTGTCTATATTGATGCGCAAGGAATTTGGTGCGCAACATTCAAGCCCCGATATCAGACAGTTAATATCAACGGATTGCAATAATATTTACATACCTGTGTAGATAATTCATTTCTCAATAATGTTCCGTAAGAATTATGTAATGACTTTTTCAATTTTGCACGCCTGACCAATTTAAATCAACACACTACTCACATTTTCAATTCCAATCGCTGTGCCCGCTGTATACGGCAGGTAGATTTTAATCGATAACGCAGCCTATTACACCGTATGCCTTCTTCTGATTGGTTGATATTTAAATATGTCATAACATGGCGAGAGGTCAGTGATTGTATTGCGATTTAAGCAGAAGTTTAACTGAAACAAATTATGCCTTTTAACTTCAATTCGACGCTATTTGAGGTAAAAATGGACTAATTAACTAAAACTTTATGAGTTGGTTATGTTATTTTGCAATTTTAAGCATATTGATATAATAGTATTGTATTTAATTTTCGTTATGGTTTTTGCAGACCGGAGTTTCAGCGTTAAGATTTATTCTGAACGCGAGTTATTTCAGCTATCCAGTAATCTTGCGCAGTTAAGGGTCAATTGGTTTAAAAACATGTTCTTTTATAAATTGACAACATAATATCTAAATTTATTATGTAAATAATAAATTCATGTGCTTATTAACACAAAAATATCTGGGTAATTCAGTGAAGAACTGTCCGATTTGATTTCAAAACAAACATGACTCGCCACATTTTCAAACTATCACGGTGTCTGGTAATCTTGCGCACTTTCTGTAATGACCGCGTTTCATTGGATCACACCGGTCTTACTGACAATAACGTAGTGACGTCACCATCTATGTATAGAATGGACCGCGTTTAGGCAAAATTGTAGAGATATGGTGTCCAATTATTGACAAAAAACATGCAAGAAAAATATTTTTAAAATCAGTTTGTAAAACCATTGAAATTAAATGTGGATTTCTAGTGCAGTTTTTGTTCACTACAAATCAACAAATAATATAGTCACTAGTAATAGTGTACAATTAATAAAAAAAGTACCGTTATGCGTAACAAAAATATGTATGCATAACGGGTTTGATTTTACCGCGATCATGCTTCCATAGTTTACAGAAAATATCAAAACTAGGCCATTGCGCATGCGGAGATCATACCAAATTGGTTTGACAGAATGGCGGGAAATAATGACTACAGGAATTAATTGACTATGTCGGTCTGATACAATATATTTTCATGGCCCAAACTACCATAACTGATCGGATATTGTGCAATGGAATGCTAAATTACACGTTGGATTTATGAATTCTTAATTTTAAGAATGAAAACGCTAAAGACTGCAGGGAATTTGTGATTCATTTCGAAATTTTCAAAAGTGGGCCAGTGTTTACATTGTATAAGGATGACGCAACCGGTGTTTAAATGTAATGATCAAATTTTATTTTGCATGAAATACGTACCTTTTAAATCCGTTCATTATTAAGAATGTGAAATTCCATCTTTCATCACTAAAGAAAATCATTTGTCGTCTGTGAGATTCGCAAGTGCGAAGTGCGCAAGATTACTGGACGCGCAAGATTACCGGACTTAACTGTACAGATAATTGCTCCTGTCATAGGCGCTCGATGTCAATGACAATGTTTTTTTTTTATTTATTTGTTTATTAGTTACCCGTTGTATATTATAATGTAAACACATACTAATTTAATAGAAATCTTCCGACAAAACTTCTTCTTTAAAAAAAGATAGTTCGACTATGTAGATAGATATTGACAAGGTAAATCACGTGCCATTTTCTAAAGCAACGGAAGTGCGTCATTATGCATAATTAAATCGCTGTCACACCGCTTGCTTAATGAAATGCGCCCACAGGCCGGAAACCTCTCTCTTTATCTACTTTCAGTTTCAACAGACACTATTGTTTCACTCAATTAATGGGGCAATCAACAAAAGAAATTGTAAATTGCATACACATGAATAATTCCTTACCAATTGTGTAACTTGATTTCGTCTGCCATGGTGATTTCCAGAAAAAAAATCAGCACGACAAAAATCAGATCTGGCGCTCATAGTGTTTAGTGGCTGTTATTGTGTATAAAGAGCGAGGTTACCGGCCTGCGCGCATTTCAATAAGCGAGCGGGATGACAGCGACTTAATTATGCATAATGACGCACTTCCGTTGCTTTAGAAATTGGCTAGTGATTTACCTTGTCAATATCTATACATACATAGTCGAACTATCTTTTTTAAGAAGACGTTTTGTCGGAAGATTTTTATTAATTTAGTATGTGTATGCATTATAATAAACAACGGGTAACTAAAAAATAAATAAATTTGAAAAAAAAACATTGTCATTGACATCGAGCGCCTATGGCTCCTGTCAATTAAATGTAATGACCTCTTTAAAAAGAATCCGGGTTGTTTCACCCTAATACCTGTTTGCCCGTGAGTCGTTTTGTCCTAATACCCGTTCGCCTTAGGCCCTAGCTTTTAAATATGCAGCAATTCAAAAGGATTTATTTTTAGATTGCAGGGCCCTCACACTACTTTGGGGGAAGGGGTCAGCAGCCCTTAGGAGGGGGAATTTTCGCGGCGTTTTCCTTTTTGGGGGATTTTTTTACTTACTCTCTCATTATTTCATTTGTACATGTTTGCACTATATTCATTGCATTTTTCATAATTTAGTATGTTTGAAAAGATTAAATTGAAATAGAATTGAGATTTAATAATCATGCAGTGCCTTCCCCAGGAATTTGTTCAGGCGCCCCGGGGCCTAGCGGGGGTGGGTTCGGGTGGGGTGTCCCCTCCCGACGTTGATTTTTTTTAAAATTTAACGTGTCAATTCACGTTCTGTGGTGCGTTATAACTCAAAGGAAAACAGCGTCAAAAGACGTCATTTGGTGCGCTATGACTCTTCAAAAAAATCCCCCAGTCATTTAAAAATATATTTTTTTATATTGTTTAATTGTTTTAAAACTTTTCCGCACAGATAGTAAAATCCAGACTCGAACGATTCCCCAATACATCCATTTCAACCCGACTCTATTACTGTATACTTACTTTTTTCAAGTTATTATTTATTACCCGATAATCCCGTTTACTCCGTTTTTATCAATCTCTTTCTGGTAAATATTTACGATAAAAGCTTTCAGTTATTTCTTTAACACAAACTTTGCCATTTTTTAAGTGACTATCTATAGATTTGATGAAATATTGCCTCTGAATATGCGTCAATCCCCTGACCTGTTGTGCGCTTGTTAAAACGCTCAATACACGCCATTTGTATGCAATAGGCAAGACGTTGTACATGCTGCATAATTTTTGCGCTCTTTTTAATTGAGAAAAAGATTCGACACAAAATAAATTTGCACTGCTAATTTGAAGCAAAAATATTTAACGTTGCGGTAACATTTACATTCGGAAGTGTGTTTCGGATTAAAAACGCGTTAACATCGACTGACGGGAATGGGTTTCGGATTACAAATTTAATTATTCAACAAATATTAATCGTTGCGTTATAAATTAAACGAGTCGAATAAATGTATTGACGGAATTATGCATGAAATTCACGTTGTCCACGAGGATCACGGCCGGTTGCCATCATCAGTCTTCTAACTATCGATTATCGGACGAAACATTTACAAGTGTGCGTAATTAATTCAACGAAAATTTGTTAAAGCGCATAACGTGTCGAATAAATGTCAGAAAAACGAGGTGAATCAGTTCTATAAATGGACATGTTGAAATATACATGTACTGGAATTAAATAAATTGTTATCACATAATTGTAACCGGGAGTCATTTGCACAACCTACTGGCTATAATAATTAATTGTTTACCACTTGCAATAAATTTCTCGTATTAATTATGAGTCATAGGTAACACTTGTTTACAGTAAAAAGGTGTGATGATGATGCCCGAAACCGTCTTTAATGTTCTGTACTGTACTAATTACCGGTTTTATATTACTCAAATGGTACAACTTCTTGCTAATCAAGCTGCGATAAACTCTTAACGGTACTTCATGCCCGACGTCAATCAAAAATAATGGTCGATAGTTAACCCCGCCCTCATAAGCATTCGCGTAACCGATTGGACGATGAACTTCACAGTTTGACGACTGGAAAGTTACCAGATACATCCTTTTCAGCATTTAAATGACCGTGTAATGTGGCTAGAATAATCGATACGCGCGTTATGCTGTTCTCTTATGAGTGGATTATCCATTACCCCATGTGGTGTTTATGGCGATTACTTGTGAAAGAAGGTACCGAGTGCTCTTTTAAAACATGGGAATATTGATACATTGATAGGGAAACCTTGATTTTTTTGGACAATCTCCACTTTCTTTTACTGAAGAATACACTGATCTGAAAATTTCGCTTAAATGGCCTGGGGAAGACCCTGTCATGAGACACATCTTTCTATTAATTTTTTTTTTTTTTTTAGGGGGAATTTTTCCCCCCAAAAGGGGAAAAAAGTATACTTTTCAGGTGGGGGACTGCCGCGGAAATTCAGCGGCAGATTTGATAGATTGAGGGCCCTGGATTATCACAAGCTGCATTCATACTTCCGTTTGAACTTTTCTAACAACAAAACACTTGTTTTTGAACAATTCTAAAGCATAAGATTGTGTTGATTTACTAACAGCAGCAACAAGACATTACAAATACGTGTAACACATAGTAATTTTTCTAATGATCTAAATAAACGGTTGTCACAATTAACGTCTCTTTCACACTTGTGGTCGGTTCACTAGTAATATAGTTGTGTGTAAGAAACAGTGCTCACTCTGGCCTTCAGAAAATAATAGCCATATTTTTTTTCTTTAAAAAAAATAATAGCCAAAACATATGCGGACTTCCGCAAAACGGAACTGAAGGCAAAAAGAAAGAAAAAACAATGAATCTCATTTTATCTATGTTTTATTAAATGTATATCAATTGGATTTAAGTTATAATATAAATATATACAAAAAAACAAGCATAATATCAGTGTGTCATTTTCTTATAAAATATCATGGCTTTACAATAAAGAATACAATCAATGCTGTGGGTGTGACTTAACAAACCAGATCTCAGCTACAGTTACATACACATAAAAATTAAGGGCAGAGGCCCCAACCCACCCAGAGCCCTTACTTATTATACTATTTTTTATAGTTTTTCCAATTGCAATTTTTGGTGAATACAACTCGAAATATTATAAACCACACCTTCTGTATCACCGCATGTGTATTCGTCATTCTATTTTTGCTATTATGAACTTCAAAAATAAATCATAATCGACGAAACAAATACAGTATCCGAAAACAGTAATCCGAAAAATTGTACGCGTTTTGCACATGAAATATGCATAATATAAAATATTAGTATGCATAATCTAAAATGTGCCTATCGTTCAACTACTTTATCTCTTAATACGACGCTTGCCATCGGCCGCAATATTGTAGGCAGAGGCCAATATCAATTGTAAATGATTTATTCCAAAAATAACACTTTCACAATGCCGATCATGTTTACATCAATTAACGTCACAGCGCGTGAGTTAAAATACACCACCTCAGTGTAATTCCAGACACGTGTTTTCTGGCCATGGCATATGCCGGGTCCCTTTGAATTGGGAAAACCAGGTTACCTGGTTAAAAATTGAAATCATTATGTTAAAGCAGCCGACAAACAGCGGTAATTACGGGGATAATTAGTTGATGGCGATTAAATAATTATTTCATCAAGCAATGTACAACGTAATCTAATTGCAGAAAAAACGGCGTGAAAAACAAAACCAGCTGACAATATAAGCGGCGTTTTCATGAAGATTAAATAATAATTGGCGAAAAATTAACAAAGATCTAACAGTTACCGATAATTGGTAAAGCACAGGGAGATAACAAACGTTTTTTCCGATATATATCACTGCTGTCGGACACTGATTGAGAAAAACGCTTTAGGCCACAATGTCGCAAGAGTAATTGGCGCGTGTATGACAATACACAGGGTCGAGTGTGTACATAGGTTATCTTGTTATCGATTTTTCCTGCTTGATGGCCCGATTCGCAGGCGTTTCCCATTCGCCAGACAACATTTAGAGGCAATTTGTTTTTGATGTAGGAGGATAAAATAATCGCCATTTGTTCTAGACAATTTTAAGAAATAATAGCCAGTTGGATAAAATAATGGCCATTGGCAATTATGTCTGGCAGCAGCGTGAGCACTGAAGAAATGTGAAAGGTGTTATATACAACGTACTTTAATAAATTAGTCAATTAAAGAAAATTGGTATGTTAATTATTGGCTTTAATTGTAATTCAAACTAAAATCGGGGCGAAACAACCTACTTGTAAGGGCGAAACGACTCAGAGTAACCTAGGGCGAAATGACCCATTACCCTTTAAAAATGAGGGTTTGAGTAACAAAAGGCCATATTTAATGTTGGAAAATGTTTACCAAACATTGTTTATTTCAAAAGCATTTCACAATGATTTCACTCTACACAAATTCTTCTCTCAAAGGGTTTTGTTACAAACAGCTTTAAAAGATTTTTTTCTGAAACGCATTTACACACTAATTTGTATTTTGCCTATTTAGAACAACATCTCTCTAAAGTCATTACTAATACAGGTAGCACAAGCTTGTATCCATTGACCTGTAGTGAAATAAGGTCACTTCCAACAGCCTTGCTGTTGGGCTAGCTCTTTAGCAATTTGGTTAAAGTGTCTTACTAGTTACTACCACTTTGGACGTGGTGGGTATATTCCCCGGCTTGAACTCAGTATTTTCTCATCAATGGCGACGAGGCAAAAAAGATCTGTGAATGCGGAAATGAGTCTGAGCTGTTTTAATGGTTTCTGGGAGGGCAATAAGGATGCAAGACATGCTGTAGCTGGCGTGTCTGGGCCTTGAAACATTAAAAGGGGGAGGAGTTTAGTGAAATAAGGTCATTCCAACAGCCTTGCTGTTGGGCAAACTTTTTAGAATGCCAGTCGAGGCTCCCGACCTCGTTTATAGTTTTTCAATCGGCTCTTGTTATTTGTCAAGGGTGCCGGGAACCAATACAGCCATTGTTCATATATTGGTAATTTATTGTTGTGCTTGACGTTTTGTACAACAGTCTGAATCTCACTGCTAAATTTCAGTCATAATATATTTGAGTACTGAGCTTAACAAATATCACAAACAGAGAAACAGACTTACAAATTAAAAGTTTAATCCAAAAACACAGTAAAAGCACATGGGAACATTCCATTAAAAGTCAATGACGTCATTCAAACATTAGAATTACCGGCATGCGACACTCAGTTGAGAGAATTACAATTTAGGTTATTTTTAAGAATGTTATAGTGTGTTACTTCAATTTAAAACACAACTACAAATCTTGAAATAATTAAGCTATGGCCGGCATAGAACATAAACATGTACTGTTGAAGAATCTCCCACGAAACGTTTCGATGTTATGGTGTGTTACATCAATTTAAAACACAACTACAAATCTTGAAATAATTAAGCTATGGCCGGCATAGAACATAAACATGTACTGTTGAAGAATCTCCCACGAAACGTTTCGGGAGGTTTTTAAGAGTACATGTTTCTGTCTGTCGTTAGTCTTATTTGCAAATTGAGACTGGTGCATAATGCGGCATTAATTGGGATACATTGCCAAATTAAATTCAGTTAAAAATGTGCATATGCAATACAAATTGAAGAGCAATAACCAACTGCTTTTTAGTGACTTATTGTGCGCAAAGGGGATAAAATATAGCATTAAGAAAATATAGTATTTGCATTGTTATTGTTATGCGTTTATCATATCGCCATGAGACATTGCACGGTCTTTTATTGTTTGATTTCTGATTGGTAAGCGGCTGGCACTGACATGAGCAGTAACTGATGAAACCTCTTAGCTACTGTCCGAAAACCGTACAGTCTATGAATATTGCTCATGTCCGCCGCTGTGACCAACAACAACAACAACAAGCAAAGTCAACCACTGCAATATTATATTTTAAAGCAATATGTCAACTTAATAATATATTGATTGCATATTTGCTAGGTTACAGGTTACTGGTTTTCATTTTCTGCAGTCAAACGATATGCATATTTTACTTTATGTGCAAAAGACGTATATCGACATATATTCAGACAGTCGTTTGGATACGTATAGTTTGTCGATTTTAATTATTTTTTATGTTCTTTATAACATTTGTATAGAATGAGGAATGAACATGCAGTGTTATGGATGGTCTGGTTGACAATATTTCACAATGTACTAACCAGAAATTGCACATAGAAAGACTTAAAAAAAGAACAATATGCTAGGGCTCTGCCCTATATTCCCTTTATCATACATCCTCAGGATCTTGGCTTAAGTAGTAATTACATATGAATGAAATGTGTTTATTTTGGCCAAATTAAACACATGTTTTACAGTTCTTAGGAGAGCAATATCTCTATAACATCATGGCAGTTTAAAATAAAATGTTTAGTTAGAGTTTCAGCATATTTTATTTTAGATATATTTTTTATGTATGTTTATTAATAAATTGTAAAACATTGATATTAAAATACCTTTACGCGTTTGATCAAAGGTCGGCTAACTTCTCACTAATATTTAAATTGGAAGGAGAAGTCACTTCTCCCTTAAATTTTGGGCTAGGTCAGGATGATCCCTGAAAATATTTACTTTCAAAGAATTATTTAATTTCTTTGTAATCCACTTGAAATTTGTTTATTTGCCCTATGTTTAGCCATCCTATAGATGCTAGTGCCTTGTACACTAAAATAATGTTAAATGTTTGCATGGGAGACCTTGTTAGGGTGACAACATACCAATGTGAAAGTACTTAATTGCAATTTGCAATAACAGTGTTGTGTTTACACTAGTGGCGTTGTTGGCTTCACTAAGCCATTTACCTTGAAATTTCTTGAAGACATTCTTTATTGACTGTTAAAATATATGGAATATGTATAAATTTGGATTGTTTCAATTCAAGTAAGATTCTGAAATGCAGTAAGACATGTCATTTTCTGTTGTTTTTATTTGTTTTCATTTTTAGCTCGGCTGTTTTCTGAGAAAACCCGAGGTTGGTCATAGCCAGCTCATCATGTCGTGTCCCCCGTCCTTGTCGTGCTAAAACCTTAACATTTTGTCAAGGTTTTGAACATTGGCTCTAAAATTAAAGTGCTTCCACCTACAACTTTGAAACTTCATATGTAGCGGCACCTTGATGAGTTAATGCCACACCCATATTTGGGTCACTAGGTCAAAGGTCACGGTCACTGTGACCTCTAAAAAAAATAATCTGACAAGCTTTCATTTCTTCAAAAATGCACCGGCAGCCGAACGTGGCACCCGTTATGCGGTGCTCTTGTCTGTCTTTACGTAGTATTGTTAGTGTAACAAAATAGACACAGACCATGCTTGTGACATCATCACAAGATTCTTGTAATTAAAGTAAACAATATCACCTGAATAAGGTCTCTGGAGGATAAGTTAAGAACGTGAATAATTTTACAATACAATATCTCCCTCCCAAATAACCTACTACATAGTGTATCTGTCTGGTGGTTTTGAAAATAGTGTGAATCAGAATTTTTTATTATCTGTATAATACAAATGTATAATGATCCTGATTATCTTTGTATACAGCAGGCCAAGAACATGTTTGTTGCTGTTGGCAGGGTTACACATCATTCTGGAATGACTGTATATCGTCGGGTTTGAGAGGCTGCATTCTTATAGAGCTGGCCCTGAAAGGGAGGGTGGAGGTGGAAAAGGCTGGTATGCGGCGCCGCAGTTTACTGAATCGAAAAGTCTTGTGTAAAAATCAGGCACCATGTGGGGACATTCTACTGGATGAGGCTCTCAAACACATAAAGGAGACGGATCCTCCGGAGACTGTACAAGCTTGGATTGAGTATCTGAGTGGTATGACGTTTTTGTTGGCCTTCATTTGTGTTATTGAAACAAACTTTAAAACATAAAAAATTGCTGTGTACTGTATTAAAAAGTTCCTTTTGCATAATGTGTAAACATTACTTTGAGAGCAATGTCTTTTATAAACTGTGAGCCTATTTTCAGCATATGAAAAGGTAACACTGTATTTAGTTTTAAGTTTTGAAATTCATCTTTTAATTGCTTTCATAACTAGTCTTGAAACAAATGATTGCATGTTGATAACAACATGTATGTTATGTAAATGTCTATTTATTGTCACCAAGATTTCTTGCATTTTTCCAAAACTTAGGCCAAAATGCCTATTTCTTGTAATATACATGTATTGAAGAAAAAAGTACATTCCTTCGAATCCTTAAATTACGTCTACTAAATAAGATGGTTTTCATGAGATTCCCACTAAATATTTGCAAAAATATCTGCACTTGGTAATGTTTGTATTGGTTTCAACTTAGACATAACTTGAGTTCATATTCTCCCTCTTTGCATCACTTTTTTCAATGTGGAAATTCTTAGGCTTGAATACCTATTTGGAAGTGAAAGTAGAGTTACACAGAAATATGTTACTTAAATAATGGTGTTAGAGTTCTTGGTATACAGCAAATGTATGACAACTTATGTTATTTGTATGTGTTATATAACATAAATTAAAACAACTTTAGACAAAAGTGGTCTCCTGATATATTTATTTAAATGATTTTCCCGAAACACTGCGACAAGGAATAAAAAGTGCAAATGGTTGTGTATCAGTCATGCATGAACAACCTTGTGTCAATATCAGTCGATAATTTCATGGACTTTCATGCGGTTTGTATGCTACATCTGCGGTGTTCTCCTGCAGGACAAATTTGCTGCCCTTATTGTTAACATTCCCATTGCCTGTGACCTAACTTGTTAGCCTAGATGAATTCAAAATCAGCATTCATGCTTGTCTGTGCTCTCCAACTCTGCGTGATTACTATACATACATTTTTATGGAGTATTTTGTTTACTGATTATCGGTTTATCAAGAATTGTCCTGATTTTCTGTTTAACCATCAAACAGTACAAAAATTATTGCTGGTTCATTAATGACTTACTGTAACAATAAGGATTAACTGTTTGGAATTAATTTAGAGGAAAAGTTAATCATTTGCCATAGAATTTTGTTAAAAAGCACTACAAAACTTTAAACAAAATTAATTAAAAGATCTCTATGTTCTCTGCGCTGCGTTTTACTTATAATATAAAATAAATAAACCCGCATTTCCCATGTGCATTACTTGAATTCGCACATGGCAGCTTTCGCATGCTTTTTATCGGGCAAAGGGTCAACACGAAATACATTAGCATAGTTAAATTTGTATCAAGTTTAAATATAACTTTTTTAGCTCACCTGGTCAGAAGCATTGTCCCAATGAAATCTCGGCGGAGTTCGAAACTGGGTTGTGCCGGGTCAAAAACTAGGTCACTAGGTCAAAAAAAAGAAAAACCTTGTAAACACTGTAGAAGTCACATTTCATGCCCAAACTTCATGTTACTTTGTCAAAATGTTTGTCTTAATGATATCTTGGTTGAGTTCAATAGTGGTTCCGATCCGTTGAAAAACATGGCCGCCAGTGGGCGGGGCAGTTTTCCTTATTTGGCTTTAGAGAAACCTTGTAAACACTCTAGAAGTCACAATTTTTGCCCAATTATCATGAAAGTTGGTCAAAACATTGGTTCAATTCATGTCTTGGACGAGTTCGAAAATGGTCGAGATTGGTGGAAAAACATAGCCGCCAGTGGGCGGGGCATTTTTCTCTATATGTATATAGTGGCAGTTTTCCCTATTTGGCTATAGAGAAACCTTGTAAACACTCTAGAAGTCACAATTTTTGCCCAATCATCATGAAAGTTGGTCAAAACATTGGTTTTATAGATATCTCGGACAAGTTTGAAAATGATCAAATCGGTGAAAAAACATGGCCGCCAGTGGGCGAGCCATTTTTAGCTCATCTATTTTTTGAAAAAAAATTATGAGCTATTGTCATCACCTTGGCGTTGGCGTCGGCGTCCGGTTAAGTTTTGCGTTTAGGTCCACTTTTCTCAGAAAGTATCAATGCTATTGCATTCAAACTTGGTACACTTACTTACTATCATGAGGGGTCTGGGCAGGCAAAGTTAGATAACTCTGGCGTGCATTTTGACAGAATTATGTGCCCTTTTTATACTTAAAAAATTGAACATTTTGGTTAAGTTTTGCGTTTAGTTCCACTTTTCTCAGTAAGTATCAATGCTATTGCATTCAAACTTGGTACACTTACGTACTATCATGAGGGGACTGGGCAGGCAAAGTTAGATAACTCTGCATGCATTTTGACAGAATTATGTGCCCTTTTTATACTTAGAAAATTGACAATTTTTATACGCCCGTATAAAATACGGGACGTATTATGTGAAACCCCTTGGCGGCGGGCGGCGGGCGGCGGGCGGAAGGCATCACTTTGTCCGGACTCTAATTCAAATTGTATTCATCCGATCTTCACCAAACTTGGTCAGCAGTTGCATCTAGTTGATATCTAGGCCAAGTTCGAATATGGGTCATGCCGGGTCAAAAACTAGGTCATAGGGTCAATAAGTGCATTTTCAAAGGGGCCACTTTGTCCGGACTCTAATTCAAATTGTATTCATCCGATCTTCACCAAACTTGGTCAGCAGTTGCATCTAGTTGATATCTAGGCCAAGTTCGAATATGGGTCATGCCGGGTCAAAAACTAGGTCATAGGGTCAATAAGTGCATTTTCAAAGGGGCCACTTTGTCCGGACTCTATTTCAAATTGTATTCATCCGATCTTCACCAAACTTGGTCAGCAGTTGCATCTAGTTGATATCTAGGCCAAGTTCGAATATGGGTCATGCCGGGTCAAAAACTAGGTCATAGGGTCAATAAGTGCATTTTCAAAGGGGCCACTTTGTCCGGACTCTATTTCAAATTGTATTCATCCGATCTTCACCAAACTTGGTCAGCAGTTGCATCTAGTTGATATATAGGCCAAGTTCGAATATGGGTCATGCCAGGTCAAAAACTAGGTCATAGGGTCAATTAGTGCATTTTCAACGGCGCCACTTTGTCCGGACTCTAATTCAAATTGTATTCATCCGATCTTCACCAAACTTGGTCAGTAGTTGCATCTAGTTGATATCTAGGTCAAGTTCGAATATGGGTCATGCCGGGTCAAAAACTAGGTCACAAGGTTACTTAGTGCATTTCAAGCATTTAGCATGGTGTCCGCTCTCTAATTGAAGTAGTTTGCATCTGATCATCACCTAATTTGGTCAGAAGTTGAGTCTAGATGATATGTAGATCAAATTCGAATATGGGTCATGCCGGGTCAAAAACGAGGTCACGATCGGACACATAATGAATTTCAAGCATTTAGCATGGTGCCCGCTCTCTAATTGAAGTAGTTTTCATTTGATCTTCACCAAATTTAGTCAGATGTTACATCTAAATGATATCTAGGTCAAGTTCAAATATGGGTCATGCCGGGTCAATAACTAGGTCTCGAGGTCACTTAGTGCATTTCAAGCATTAAGCATGGTGTCCAAAACCTCCGAACGGGCGTATCTTGTGACAGTTTGGCACTCTTGTTGTGTTTAGGTCCATTTTATTCCTTAAGCATCAAAGCTATTGCTTTCATACTTGCAACACTTACTAACTATCATAAGGGGACTGTGCAGGCAAAGTAATGTAACTCTGACTGGCATTTTGACAGAATTATGTGCCCTTTTTATACTTAGAAAATTGAAAATTTGATTAAGTTTTGTGTTTAGGTCCACTTTATTCCTACAGTATCAAAGCTATTGCTTTCATACTTGCAAGATTTATGAACTATCATAAGGGGACGGTGCAGGCAAAGTTATGTAACTCTGACTGGCATTTGGACGGAATTATGGGCCCTTTATACTTAGAAAATTGAAAATTTGGTTAAGATTTATGTTTTGGTCCACTTTACCCCTAAAGTATCATAGATATTGCTTTCATACTTGGAACACTCACAAACTATCATAAGGGTACAGTAAAAGGACAAGTTGCATAACTCTGGTTGTCATTGTTACGGAATTATGGCCCTTTTTTGACTTAGTAACTTTTAATATATGGTTAAATTTTGTGTTTCGATCCACTCGAAGTATCAAGGCTATTGCTTTCAAACTTCAAATACTTACATGCTATCATGAGGTTACTGTACCTGGCAACTTGAATTTTACCTTGACCTTTGAATGACCTTGACTCTCAAGGTCAAATTATTAAATTTTGCTAAAATTGCCATAACTTCTTTATTTATGATTAGATTTGATTGATACTTTGATGAAACTACTCTTACCTGACACCCAAACCATCCCCCGTGCCCTCCCCCCCCTCCCCCCTCCCCCTCTAATTTTTTTTTTTTTTTTTTTAAGATCATCTCACAAATGACCACCACACCCTCACACTATACCCCCACCCCACCCCCCCCCCCCACCCCACCCCCCCCCAATTTTTTTTTTGATTTTTTTTTTTTTTTTTTTTTTAAGATCATCTCACAAATTATCACCACACCCTCACACTATACCCCCCCCATTTTTTTTTTAAACGGTTATGTTTGAAATACCGTCCAACCATCTCACCCAAACCCCCCCCCCCCCCCCCCCCCCCCGAATTTTTTTTTATTTTCGCTTTTTTGGAAGATAATGTAATAAATGTCCACAACCCCACACTATACACCCCTCTTCACTCCACTCCTCCCTCCTTTGTGATTGAAAATGAGAGTCCCTTCACCTTTAAAAAGAAAATAGATGAGCGGTCTGCACCAGCAAGGCGGTGCTCTTGTTTATTATATGTATATAGTGAAAACATGTGAACACAGTAGAAGTCACATTTTTGGCCCAATTTTCACGAAATTTGCTCAGAACATTTGTTTCCTTGATACAAGAGTTGAGTTCAAAAATGGTTCCGGTCAGTTGAATAACATGGCTGCTGGGAGATGGGCAGTTTTCTCATTATGCCCCCCCCCCCCTTTCGAAGAAGAGGGGGTATATTGTTTTGCTCATGTCGGTCCGTCCGTCCACCAGATGGTTTCCGGATGAGACTCAAGAGCGCTTATGCCAAGGATCATGAAACTTCATAGATACATTGATCATGACTCGCAGATTACTCCTATTGATTTTCAGGTCACTAGGTCAAATGTCAAGGTCACGATGACCCGAAATAGTAAAATGGTTTCCGGATGATAACTCAAGATAACTTATGCCTAGGATCATGAAACTTCATAGAATATATCAGGGGTGTCAATTTTCCGGATTATTCCGGAAATCCGGATTTGAGCCGTCCAGGGCTGATTTTGAGGTGAATTTAAATCCGATTAGTTTGTTTAAGGCGGGTGGGGGTAGGGACAAAATTCTTTTAGTGCGGGATCATTTCCGAACGAATATTGTTATATCATCGTCGGCATTCCGGACATTTGCGCTTGGTACCGATTTTATTTATTGATTTCTGATTGGTAAGCGGCTGGCACTGACATGAGCAGGCACTGGCAAAGTAAAGCACTGCAATATCATATTTTAAAACAATATGTTAATCAAATTATATATTGACTGCGTATTTGCTAGGTTACTGGTTACTGGTTTTCATTTTCTGCAGTCAAACGATATGCATATTTAATAACATTTGCAAATGATGTATCGCGACATGTTTTCGGACAGTCGTTTTCGGATACGCTGGTTTGTTAATTACATTTCGAAGTTCTTAATATCATTTGTTTAGAATGACAAATACACCTGCGGTGTTATGGGTGGTTTGGTTTATAATATTTCGCATTGTACTCACCAGAAATTGCACCTACAGTACAGCAAAAGCGGCACATACAAAATCTGCGGCTACACCACGGCCAGATTATTAGTACGCGGCGGCCGAATCGTGTGTTGACGCGGCGTATCGCCGTGGCACTCGGCATCGATCAGCGCATCGACGCTGAGTCTGTATTTACCTCGCGTACTTTCGCGCAGTAAATCCGCCGCATACGTACGCGGCGGATCGAGTGAAAAGATATCCACCAACATGTACATACATGTATGTGTAGCGTAGAATTAATTACGCGCAACTGTTAATGTTTCGTTCGCTTATCATTATTAAATTTGTAATCCGAAACACACTTCCGAATTTTAATGCTAACGCGACCTTTGGCAAATTCTAGTGTCAAATAAACAGTGCTAAAATATCCTTTGTTTCATAAAAAGCGCGCGAAAATTATGCAGACATGTAGAACGTCGTTTAGAAAGTTTGGGTGTATTTTATGTTGTATAAATACATGAACATCACGTCAGGCGTAAATTGCGTGTTCAGTGGAAAAACGCCCCGATTAGACTTTATTTCATCATCTCTATAAATAGTAACAAATGCCAAAATGTATTTGATACTAAAGGAAATATCGAGAATGTTTGTGTATCGTAAATATTTACCAGCATTTGCTTCAAAATTGGAATATACGAGATTATCGGTTAATTAGTAGCGATATTAACTGTATAATATGATCAAAATAGAACTTGTTTATATACGCATATTCAAACAATAGTTTTAATAAGCTGATAATTAACAAAACAACAAATACGTCGTCACCGTCTTGATTATCGACGTGGCTTCAAACTGCTAATTTTCTCAGCATAAATATAATAGCAAAATCAACATGCAATTAATTTATAAATCCATCATATGCTGGAGCCTTGGCCACTTGTATGTGCGAAAACATATTTACGCGACCTTGTTTATGTGTGAAATACATACACTATGGGAGGGAAACAAACTTAATTGGCCAGACACATTAACTATGCTTACATGTATATGCTAATACAATCCGCGCACAATAAATTTATTATGATTTTAATTATTATTATAATTGTTCTTTCAAAATTTGTTAACTACATGTAACTAATAATTTTTAAAAGATGTTTTATTTCATGATGCCATCGACTCGGCATCATGTCGCGGATCGCGGCATGCCTCGGCGGACAGATGCGAAGTTTCGCGGCGAAATGCGACTTACTGACGCGGCTTCAACGACTGACGCAGCATCGACTCGATTCATCTTGCCGCCGCGGATCGCGAAATACGTTTGTTCCGCTTTGGCTGTACTGTAGAAAGACTATAAAAAAAAGAACAATAACCTAGGACTCGGGGGGTTGGGCCCTTTCTTCCCTTTATCCTACGGCTTAATTTTCCGGATTTCAAATTTGGGCCAATTGACACCCCTGTAGATACATTGATCGTGACTCGCAGATGACCCCTATTGATTTTCAGGTTACTAGATCAAAGGTCAAGGTCATGGTGACCCAAAGCAGTAAAATGGTTTCCAGATGATAACTCAAGAACGCTTATGCCTAGGATCATGAAACTTCATAGATACATTGATCATGACTAGCAGATAACTCCTATTGATTTTCAGGTCACTAGGTCAAATGTCAAGGTCACGATGACCCGAAATAGTAAAATGGTTTCCGGATGATAACTCAAGATAACTTATGCCTAGGATCATGAAACTTCTTAGATACATTGATCATGACTCGCAGATTACCCCTATTGATTTTCAGGTCACTAGGTCAAAGCTCAAGGTCACGATGACCCGAAATAGTAAAATGGTTTCCGGATGATAACTCAAGAACGCTTAGGCCTAGGATCATGAAACTTCATAGGAACATTGATCATAACTCGTAGATGACCCCTATTGATTTTCAGGTCACTAGGTCAAAGGTCAAGGTCACGATGGCCCAAAATATTGAAATGGTTTCCAGATGATAACTCAAGAACGCTTATGCCTAGGATCATGAAACTTCATAGGAACATTGATCATGACTTGCAGATGACCCCTATTGATTTTCAGGTCACTAGGTCAAAGGTCAAGGTCATGATACCTGAAATAGTAAATGGTTTATGGATGATAACTCAAGAACGCTTATGCCTAGGTTCATGAAACTTCATAGGTACAATGATCATGACTCGCAGTTGACCCCTATTAATTTTCAGGTCACAAGGTCAAAGGTCAAGGTCACGTGACCTGAAATAGTAAAATGGTTTCTGGATGATAACTCAAGAACGCTTATGCCTAGGTTCATGAAACTTCATAGGTATATTGATCATGACTCGCAGATGACCCCTATTGATTATCAGGTCACTAGGTCAAAGGTCAAGGTCACAGTGCCAAAAAAGGTATTCACACAATGGCTGTCAAGGTCACGGTGACTCAACTTAGGAAAATAGTTTCCGGATGATAACTCAAGAATGCATACGCCTAGGATCATGAAACTTCATAGGTACATTGATCATGACTCGCAGATGAAAAAATGATATAACTTGACCAGGATGTTTGTCTGGACAATATCTAGGTCAAGTTTGACATTTGGTAAAGATTGAATGAATTGACTCTTCTCAGGTGAGCGAATTAGGGCCATCTTGGCATTCTTGTTATGCAAATGCAAGAAATTATGCTAGTTTAGAAATAATTGCATGCTTCGGCCAATGCATATGACAATAATGTACTGTACTGATTTCAATTGAAATAAGCCTTTCTGGATTGGATGCCAAATCAATAATACACCTGCTTGTTCACATCTAAAAAATAGTTAATGTTTGTGGTAGGGAAATTTTTTTAAACTTTTATTGTTCATTTTTAGGTGAGACTTGGAACCCTTTGAAATTAAAATACCAGCTGAGGAACGTCCGGGAGCGCCTCGCAAAAAACCTGGTGGAAAAAGGCGTTTGCACAACAGAAAAGCAGAACTTCCTTCTCTTCGACATGACCACACATCCATTAGTAGACTCTGTGATAAAGTCAAAACTCATTAAGAGAGTCCAGGATTCTGTGTTAAGTCAGTGGACCAATGATGCGCACAGAATGAACAAGAGAATGCTTTCCCTCATTTATCTTGCTCATGCATCTGATGTCCTGGAAAATGCCTTTGCCCCCCTGTCTGACGACGACTACGACTTGGCCATGAAGCGTGTACGTGAGCTGTTGGATCTAGACTTTGACACGGAATCCATGAAGGAGGGCACCAACGAGATGATGTGGGCTGTCATCGCTGCTTTCAGCAAGTGAGAGTGTGTGTCAGAGGTGGTGTCGCATTCCCAGAAAACAGACCTTGTAATCATTCTTAACATAGGTCCTGTAAACAGTGAAGGCAGCATGCCAACAACCTTATATTTAAATTGAATCTGCTGATATTTATTGGCTGATTTCCACACTTCCCAAGAACATCTATAAGAAAATTATTTAATACGGTGTTTATCAGCTGGCTGTGATTCTTAGATTTAAATTAATATGATTTTTGACACTTTTGTTTTACTATGTGGAAGTATTTATTCAAACAGTTAAAAAAAGCATTGACAGACTCTTTGATGTAAAACTATAGGTCAGTTTTCACTCTTGATTTAGTGTCAGGAAAGCCCTAATCAATTTGTTCTCCTTATACCAAGTTGTTACTTAGATTTGCCTATAACTTTGTCTGAAGTATAAATTGCCTCAGTCAATATCAAACAATCCAGCTTCTCTAGCAAATGCTTTTATGCTTGAACAGCGGATAAATGAACCTGAATGATTATGCAAGTATATATAAGGTTCTTGAAAATATATTTTATCACTAGTGTTTGGTTAAATCGGAAACAGCTTGTAAATTTACATCAGCTTCTTCACTAGACCAATAATGTTGTGCATGAATATGTAATACACTGCAGGCAGACAGATAACTTTGTTCTGAAATCAATGTATTTTGAATATATTAATTTTTACCATCATTATTAAAATAAAAAAGTAAAACAAGCTCTATTTGTTTCTGTTTTCTCTTTTTTGATAGTGTATCATTATCATTTTAAATGCGCTTTCAAATAAAAAGAAATCGGTTAACCGTGTGTACACTTTTTGTTATAACTTTAAATACATACATTTAATAATAATTATTTTAGATGTGTCACTTATTTGCATCTTGATCCTGAAATTGTGTTGTAACGTTCAAATACCATAATATTAATTAGGAAGGCTTTGACAGAAGTTGTAAAAAAGCAATACACGTGTTGGGCAACGTTATGTACATTTACATCCATGTAACAGATAATTGATCACCATGGATACTGTTTGTTTAATGGTCATGTAAATGGTGATTATTTTGCATGTTTGCCCTGAGGGCAGTAACACTTTGTGTGTTATAATGTGTATTTCATGTTTGCACATCTGACTCTTTTGACTGTATTTTATCAGTTCTGGTTGGCTACATGTTATGTGTAATCTTGATTCTTGTACATGTATTCAAGTGTTGCTTTCATCTCGAGCTATTTCATTAATGTAGTCATGTTTTGCATTACAACATTAGGGAAAGCTGTGTTAATATCAAAACATTATTGTATTATTACTAGCCATAAATATATAATGGTAATCTATTGTCAAAATTGCACATGCATGTATTGTTATGAATTCCACATTGTTGTTTTCAATCTGTGCGTTTCAAAGAATGTGGTATGAAACATGCGTTAAGTTATGTTTAAGTTGATGATTTTGTGTGTGCGTGTGTTGCCAAACCATTCTTAAATAACACTTAAATTAAGTTAATCTCTGTATATTTGTAAAATTTGCATCATGCCATCACTGTTATTGTCCCCTATCGGTTTCACCGGAGGGGACTTACGATTTTCGCTCTGTGTGTCCGTCAGTCTATCACACTTTTCTGGATTCTGCGATAACTTTAAAAGTTCTTCATATTTTTCATGAAACTTGAAACATGGACAGATGGCAATATGGAGATTATGCACGTCATTTCATTTTGTTCCTTCATCAAGAATTCTGGTTTCTATGGCAACAAATAGACTAGAAATACTGCTGAAAATGGTGAATCCTGCACACTTTTCTGGATCCTGCGATAACTTTAGAAGTTCTTCATATTTTTTCATGAAACTTGAAACATAAATAGATGGCAATATGGACATTATGCACGTCAATTGATTTTCTTCCTATGTCAAAAATTCTGGTTATTATGGCAACAAATAAAAAAATAAAAATCTGACGATGGTGGAGCCGGTAGGGGACATGTATTGCTTGGCAATAGTCTTGTTTAAATGTAAATTGCATGTTAATTTGTGATATTATAGAACATTTTAAGTGTATGCCCATACATTTAGGAATAAATAAACAAACAAATGCTGATTTCCTACAGTTTGATGAGCATTTATTACAGAGATTAGAATTACAATTTTTTCTGTGTGCTTGTGATGCAATTTTTTTTACAAAAATATTCATATATAAAGGTATGCCATATGCAATTTATTTGTTTTGTTCTTAAAGAAAGTGTGAATTTAATAGTGTGGTGAATGCTTATTTGTGTGGGGTTTGTGAAATCTCATTTGTGTACATGTTTTATCGATAATTCAGTGTAGCTTTAAGGCTTCTTAAGAGATGTTATGAATATGTTTTTGCTTTTAATTTCTACACAAGGTTAAGAATAATTTGTAAATCTTGGTGTCTTATACTTTTCTCAATACTTTTATATCTGCTAAAAACTAGTGTCCAGTTACTTTTTCTGATACATTGTCAGTTATAAAAAATAGATATGTTTTGTTTTGTTTTCGTCTCTCACTCTTGTTTTCCATTTCATTGTAATCGTTAACATATATTTTCAAAAGAAAAAAATATCACTTAAGAAGTAAAGCTTTTTGCCACTGCTGTTTGAAGAATTGTATTGTTTTTGTCATTGCAAGTTTGTCTGACTACTGATATCAGAAATGTGCTTTAAGATCGTACATGATGCTTCTTGATTATTTGAGTTTGTTTGACAAATGCTAGTTAATTTGTTAACTCGTGTAGTGAGAAGACCGTTGCATGATGCACGATATGCAAATTGCATTTGCTACTCAAGAAAGGGATACATTATTTGGAAGTAGGTTTTGGTTAATACAGCTTAGATATTTTCTCTCAAAATTAACAAGATGAAGATGTCAGTTCATTTTTATTTAGTGTGTAAAGTTCTCTCATCATATTAAATAACTAATAGTTGTTTTTCATATTTTTGAAGTGTGAGTATTTTGTTTTATCCATTTCATTTTACTTGCCTACTGCAGTTCATGTGGGGACTTGCTTTCTGTATTTGAGTGCAACATGACTATCTTCAAAATTTCAAATCAGATAGCACATTTTTGCACAGTTTTTTTTACATTTTGGGAGATATTGTTTCGGTTAAGATATTTAATGTTCTTCTTGTATATATATTTGTTATGTATATTATAATATTATGGTTGATTAGGGCTCTTAGCCCTTTCATTCACAAATTATGGGTGTTACATTAGTGGATATTGAGAAACGAATAAATGCATACAGATTATGACTTTGTTTCTTGATTGTTCATTCCAGTCCGCTTGTTGTTAGTTGATCATGTTTAATTGTCTGTGTATGATTACAGAGTTTTCTAAAACTATTTCAGAGTGAGTGAAATGTTAGAAACCAGGTTAAGCCCCTGTGACTTACGTCCACAGAAAATAATTCAGTATATCGTACCTCATCATAAACTTGTCCCTCTTCATTTATATGACTGGTTTTGGAAAGTTAAAGATAATAGTCCATCAAGAGATTATTGAACAGTCAGAATTTTCTGACATGGACTGCACGTGCCAAATATAAATGTATGGTGTCACCACCAGGCTTGCTCACAACTAAGGTGCAATGTGCGGTAGTATTTCGATGTTGACACTAATGTTTGTTAAAAACTGAAAAAAATATATGTTTTCTGTTATTAGTTTTTACATATTATAAATCTTACATTAAATATAAATCATACTTCAAAATTAGAATGAATATGTTCAAAACGAGAAATCACTTCAAGAGTAGTGCTGTTAAATTGTTGTTTTTATATGGCTTGATAAACAGAATGAAAATGTTTGGAACAATACCGGTATATGAAATAGAAAACCCCACTGGCATAATGGTAACTGTAAGGCAGCCCCATACTGTATAAGGACCTCGGCCATGGGTTTGGATCAAATACACTTGTGATGCAGGTCTGCTCAAATCTTACACTTGTATGAGACAAATATTTAAAAAACAAAAAACAAATTTATGCCATTCTAGAACCAACATTTACAACTCAGCTTCAAAGATTCTTGGTCAGAATGTTTATCTTTATAAAATATAGGCAGAGTTTGAACATAAGTCACTCGTGTGGAAAAAGTCATTTGCCAGATACAATCTTAATTCTTTAATAGAAGCATTTATGTTTGAAACTGAGTCTTGTGGCGTCAAACACTTGGTCACATGGTTAAATTGAAGACAAAAGTTTTGATCATACAAGGATCAATATTGCCCAATCTTCATGACATTTGTTCCAATGATATATAGGGGGAGTAAGAAACTGGGTCATGTGTGGTCTTAACCCTTTCCCACTCAGAAACAAAGTAAACATAGCTATATACAAACAGCATAAAACCAGAACAGCCTGCGAGTAACTGGCAGTCTGTTCAGGTTTTACGCTGTTTGCTGCTCATCAGTAACTAAGGGTTGGAGATGGAGCCTTTAAAACATGTATCTAGTAAGAAAGGTCTTTAACTAAATTTTTCTGTAAGAGGGACTACAAATGTGTAATATTACGGATCTAATTGGTAAAGGGTTAAACAAGATCACTTGTTCAATTTAAAGAGAACACTTGTGAACACTCAAGAAGCCAATATTCATGAAACACAAGTGGGGTCAAAAACTAGGTCACTAGGTGACAAGAAAGAAAAGGATTGCAAACACTATGATGCCACATTTATTTCCCAATCTTCATGAAACTTGCTCAGAGCATTTGTTCCCATTATATCTTTGCCAAGTTCGAAACTTGGTTGTGTGGGGGTCAACACTTATCATAAGTTGAAATTATAGAAAACTAATATTAACACTAGAACTAGCATTTTTTGTTCAATCTTTCTAAAGCTTGCTCAGAACATTTTGTTTTCATGATTTCTTGGCATAGTGAGAAATGCCTCCGATCCATTGAAAACCATGGCCTCCATGAGGCGGGGCAGGTTTCCTTATAATTTATGGCTTTAATAAAACCATTTGATTAATTCAGTTGATAACATTTATTATATTTGACCCACTCATCATGAAACTTGCTCCCAAATTATATTGGACAAATGAATTGATTTCGGTCTTTTATTACGCAAACGTTGATTTGCCTAATTTGAACTGCTATCAATGGAATCACAATTTTACAACGAAACCCTTGTTTGATTTCAATACCAATTACATTAAGGTGCATTTATTCTACTATAAACATAATTGATATGAAAACCACACATTTTTTATTTAAATTTGTGGTTTGTTAAGAAACATTTCTGTCTGCTATTGGGGCAGTTTTCCTTAAGCAGTATCTGTATAAGGTTGAAATGCACATTTTATCAGGTTGTTTGCTTCAGTGATTTTTCATGGAGTTTGCTTTCCATTAAAATTGTTAATAATGTTTGTGGTGAAAGTTCTCTTGAGCTGTTTTCTATAATATTTTAGCAAGCTTCCATACCAAAGGGTCATACAAAATTTGCTAGGTAGTGTTTGTCCTTTGATCTTTCAATAAGTAATTACCCCATTTTCCATGCTTACACTCCAAGTAGGGTGCTGCTTATAGTTTCAATGACATTCATGTGAAGTCCTTAATGTCTTAAACTTAGGTAAAATATTGTTCAATCAAGATTCCCATAGCAGCTACTGGAATTGAGTACAATAACTGTAGTAACGAAAACATTGTTTTATTCTTTGATTACAGAACAAAAGCATTAAATACACAAAGTACAAAATAAGTTTAGTCGTCTAGGGTTATAATAATTACACTTGATACAATCTGAGTATATGTTATATATTAATAGAAAACACACACACTATAACAATATTTAAAAAGATTATTTACATTTTGAACTATATTTAAGTCTTAAAATATAACAAAATCAAATGCATTTACATATAATATCATACATAAATTACTGAACCGTTTTCCGTAGAAATTTGTAATTTAATCATACACACTTAAATATAATATATAACAGTTGGTGCTAAAACTTTTGATACAAATGTACACTAATCACAGGATGTTTGAAAACAGTTCTTATCTGTAATTTACAAATAATACAATACAAGAATTCATCTGTTTCAACAAAAATACATTTGTGACAAGCTTACATTCGAAAACAAAATGACACAAGCCTGCCACTCAGCATTTATTGGAAAACTTAAAAATACAATTTTAATAACGTTCATGTATTTCAATTAGATGCTTTATTTTTGAAGTGTTGCCTACAAACACCAAAACAAACACCACGCAAAGTCTTTACAAGGTCTCAGATCCAGTATTTTCAAAATACTTTATTTCCGATCAATCATTCAATCTATATACGGATAAATTACTATGGCATTGGAAATAGAACCCTTTAATAGTGTATGTTATAAGACATATCAACATAAGTTTTTGACAGAAGATAATCATATCCTCACATACACTTATTTGTCAGTTTGATAAGTTCACTTTCATTGTTATCAAATACAAAAGTTATACAAACAAATGACAAAACCTACTACATACAATTCATGATGATTTGGAATCATTTTGATACAAAACATGTTACAAACGTTTAACATCTAGCAGCATAAAATATATATACAAATACTTATTCTATTATCTCCCACTTATCACTATGTTGTCTCCCTTTAATAGTCATGAAAATACACATATGCATAACAAAGTCCTTTCTAAACAAACTGGGAATACTGTTTGAAATAAAAATGTCTTATTTTTAAAATAATGCACCAGAGAACTAAACGGTAAATATTTCCATGTTTTTATAAATCAACAACAATAACATGTAATTGGATGAGTACAACAGTGTCGTAGATTATCTTAAAGATTTTGCTCAATGTGAACATCAAGAATCTGGTGTTTTTTAGAATGTCCCGTGTGAATTGTCAAGGTTGTGCCATAACTCATGGAAAGCATCAGCAACAAATTTGCAACAAATAGTCAAGGTGAAGCATTCACACATCACTGGCCTAAGCAAAAATGATAAGGTCCTTTTATTACACATTGGTATAATCATAAACATAACCACAAAGGGTCAAAGGTATGTGACAAAGCACATTGGTAACCAATTAGTGGAGATTGCTAAAATTATTATCATAACATATATCTGAAACATAAGATCACTCATTACTAAGCCACAAATGGTCAAGTCTATGTTACATCACACATCAGTCGCATCAGCAATCTAATAACCTCAAATGGTCAAGAATATGAAACATCACACATCAGTTGCATCAGCAATGGAGTAACGTCGAATGGTCAAGAATATGAAACATCACACATCAGTCGCATCAGCAATCTAATAACATCGAATGGTCAAGAATATGAAACATCACACATCAGTCTCATCAGCAATGGAGTAACGTCGAATGGTAAGGGTTAGGTCCCCACTTGGAAGGAACTTGAGGTGGTTCCAGGCCTCTGTGTGCCGCATATCTGATATATCCTCGCCATTGATCAGGCATATCTCGTCATGGACCTGCAGGATACCATCTGCCGGGCCACCTGCAACGGAAACAAATCATGGAGTTGCCTAAATGAATCTTGATATTATCAAGTACAACACTGGAACTGGATTTTAGAAAGCAACTTAAAATTTATAAAAATCTTATAATTTCATCAACCTCTATCCCTCTTTTTCAACAGCAACTTGCTATCATCATAAGGCTTAGAAAAATATCTCTGAATCATATACCTTAAGCAACTTTACATATAGATCAGTATATAGATCAGTTAAAGCCTTTTGACCACTGAAGTAGATTTTTTTTCAAAGCTTTTGATTGTCAAAATTTAGCGGGGAAAGCTATGGCAGTAACTTGAATGGGTAATTCATAAGATTACGATGACATAATTATTGAAGAAAGAGAGTAAAAAATTGCATACACATTATAAAAGAATTCACAGAAAGATAACAACCACATACAGAAAAATATGAGGTAAATTTAATTTTAAATAAGTTACATCTATTATTTAAAAGTAAAACAGCCACATACAGAAGAATATTAAGTAAACTATATTTTCAATTTAAAGATAACCTTTTGTTTGTTTTTTAATAACACAACAACAAAATACTCCAACTCACAAATTGACATTCTTAAAAACAGTATAGTATGCCACTTAACTTTCATCAAGAGTTCTATCTGTACTGAGATATCTAAGTTTGAACAATCTAAAAGAAATATTCTAGTAAAAAAAAATACCGCATCACTGGTGGCGTTTTTCCATATCATATCAATTGTATTCTTATTGCACTTAAACTTCAAGATCTGACAAATTATTAGCCATATACATTTATTTCAACATACCTTTGAACACCTTTTTAATTGTAAGTGGCATGTCACCCTTTGGCGTAAATCGTCCCCCTTGAATGAGGAAGCCAAGGCCAGTAACTCCTTTGTTCAGAGTCACCTTGAGTAGCTCACCTTCCCCTTTAAATTCAGGCTCCTCAGTGGTGGACATCACTTAAACATAAGAAAATTCTTTAAAAGAAACTTCACTTGAGAACAGTTAGAATAGCTACACATGACAAAGATATATAAATTACTTAAACAAAACATTAACTTGATTTGTAAGTCTGTTGGCTGACTAAAATAATTTGTAATACCGGTAATGAATATTTATTCAAACATAAATTCTTATGCCGGGTAAAAGTGAATATGATTGGTAAACTACAAAAAAATGTAGTAAAATACATGGCTAGGCATATTGATAAAGGGATACTTACTTTTGATCATTCTGTCAAGTTCAGGGCTGTATTTTGTCTCCTTGGTCTCATGCTCACTGAGTAACTGGTCCACTCTTGATAGCCTGCGTGTCTCAGTAGAGTCCGTTCCATCTAGCACATTTTCATCAGCGCTGTCTTTGCTTGCAATACTATCCAGTTCAACTGATTCATTCAAGTCAACAACAGAAGAACCCGAGTCTCCATTAATGTCAACAATTTCTGAATTCTGTTTGATATTTTTCTCTTGTCTTTGTTGGACTGCTAAATCTAGTAAAGTACCTGTTTCTTCTGTTTGATCAGTTGTAACAGTATTTTCATTTTGAACACAATCAGTAATTATATCTCTTGAACTTGTATTGGAAAATTCTTCAACATTATCACTAGCTAAGGTATCATAAACAACTTGTTCTTCTTGCAATTGCACTTTATAGTAATTATTATTATTTTCAGTTTTTACATTAAACTGTTCATCTTGCTCTAAAGATTGTTCTAGATTAGAATACAAAGAAATAACATTACTGATAGACTGATCACCCGTTTCTTGACTTTCATCTTCTGGATATTCTATTGTAGAAATAGTCTGTGAAGAAGAATAATTAGCACCATTATTATCTTCACACTCTGGCAAAAGATCATTTATAACATTTTCCGACATTACCAACAAACCATCAGTGCCTACAACACAAGGTGAATCGACATGCAACAGTGAAGATGTTTGTGACTCAACAACATGTACAGTCTCTCTGTCAATGACCTCCTCTTCCATAGTTCTTCTCAAATTATCATCACCCCCTTGGTCAGAATCTGGGTAAAGGGAAAGATCAACAAGTTCTTTCTGAGGTTCTGTGTTCACGTGAGGAACCTCAATTGTTGGTATTGGAGGTGGGGACTGGGGCAGAGGGGGCGCCTCTACATCATCTGCGTTGACCTGAATTATCTCATCTTCAACAGCCAACACATCAGCATTTATTAACTCAGTTTTATCATCCCATGGTTGCTCCCACTTGTTTTCAACTTCTTCATTTGGTGAGATTTCGCTTAACAGGTCTGATTTCTTTATAGAGGATATTACATTTTCAACAATTTGTTGTGCCATGACTTTCAATTCATTAGTTTTTTTATCAGTTTCATCAGTATCTTCGATTTCAAAATCAGGCTCATATATGTCTTCATGGTTATTATGCTCCGTATCTTCTTCAGCTATTTGTTCAGGAACAACTTCATCTTCAACATTACATTCCTTGAAATCTTTGTATGAATCGCTACTACTGGTGCTGAACGACCGAGACCTATCTTTAGACTGTGTATCATCAAAGTGGTTATCTGCAAACTCTAATGTAGACTCCTCAAGAGCATTCTCATTCTTACTCGCCACATCTTCTGAAGGCATGGCTGTTTCACAATAAATGACAGGGTCTACAACATCCAAAATGTCAGTGACAGGCACATGCACTTCACAATTATCAGGTGCATCTGTTACAACACCGTCCTTACCTTTATGTAAACTAGCTGATGATACCACCCCTGGAATCCAGCCAGTCTTCTCCCTAGTATCTTCAGTGTCATAGTGCACTGAACCTGGCAAAATATTTACACCACTCCTTGGAGACATTTCATTTGTAGCATTTACAGATACAAAAACTTCAGCATCTATTGGACCACTTTCAATTCCTTCTTTGTGTAGACTTGGTGAAGGCTTTTTAGGCTTTGGTGCAATTGGTGGAGGCACCTGAGGAAGTGTTGGAGGTGCAACATCACTCTTTCTTGGAGACGGCATTGGTGACAGAGATGGTGAACCAGTCAGAGATTTTGTTGGCATACTTGCAATGGTTGGAAGTTGGTTTGGAGAAACAGGAGAAACTAATGGTGACCTGGGAGAAGTTGAAATTGTCAGTGATCTAGGAGCTGCAACTGGTGGCTGTGATTTCGGCAGCAATGGAGCAGCATTTGACCTTGGTACAGGACTTGGTTTGTTAGGAGATAATGGTGGTGCTTGCTCGCTGGTGGCAGACTGTGGTTGTCTTGGTGATAACACATGTTGCTCTTGTCGAGGTGATAAGTTTGGCTTGCCTGTTGTAGAGGGCATGCTGGTTGTGGCCAAAGGCAGGGAATGAGCAGCTGTCAGGGTAGATGGTTCGTGTTTAACTTCTGAAAAAAAATAAAAAACAATTGGATAACAATGTGAAAATGTAAGCTACCCATTTTCAGTAAAACTTCATGTACCTTCAAAAATTAAACATTAATTTGTAACTCATAAAGTTTTACTCCTATCAATACAATCTCTCACGAGAGTGGAGGGAATATACAGAACTCAACAGAAAGCGATTCCCAACAGGTGAGTTATTTTAAATTCCAACTGTGTCCTAATTCATAGTAATAGTCATGGCAGATTTCAGATCCAAATGATACAAATGATAGTTGATAGAAATAAAGCATTCTCTAACAATGGATGCACACTGATTTGAATTGGCTCTAGGGTGGGGTTACCACAATTAATGAGTTAGAGGTTTCAATCATTTAAAAAAATGGCCTGCATTGACATGAAGATACTTACAATTTTCTGCATGATGCACCATTACTTATAAGCAATCATAATTTTTTGGATAAAGTTATCCATATATGACAGATACATAACGATTAAGCAATTAGCAATTAATTTACTAATTAACTATCCATGATGTCATCAATACTAAACATTGAGGTAACATACCCGGTAAATCTTGCTGCCCCGAAGGTGGGACTGCTGAAGCTACAATCTTCGACAAGCCTCTTGGCAAAAGACGTAGAATCTGCTGCACCTTAGCATCAGTCAGACCTGTCAACTCCGTTGAGTTTATAGATAAGATGTAGTCTCCAACCCTAGAATAAATTAATACACATTTTTACATGGATTACAAGCTTTTACTGATTAGTAAATGTTTCAATTAATTAGCAATTATGAAGAAGTTTCTATATTCAGAACCCAGCCATCAAAATAAAATATGAAAAAATCTCTCAACTGGCACACACATTTTTACTAGAAATATACATTTAAACTGTACAATATTTTATCACCTCAAGTTCCTTTTACTTACTGGATATTTCCTTCTCTCCCCACAGGGCCATTTGGCAGGATTTCTGTGATTTTCACGTGACCTTCAGGAGTCATGGTCGTCTTGATTCCAATCCCAAGGATTCCTTTTAAAATGGACACCTCAAATGGCATGGTTTCCATTCGTTTAATAGGGTAGTCAGGCTTTTGAGAACCAGGCATGTTTTTTGCAAATGAGGATGGTTTCATACCAAGTGTGCTAATGGTTGTTTTGTATTGCACTGGACGTGAACCACCTTGAGACAATGTGTTGGGATTAAAACTTAGAGGTTTAATTTGAGACAATGGTTTGATGCTGGGCATTGATGCCAAGCTTGCTTTTTCCTTGGCTGGAATACTTGTTTCATGTTTAACATCACTTTTGTTGTTCACAATTATTTCACTTGAAGAACTAACATGGTTGTTTTCAACAGCTTTCAATAACTCTTTAGACTTTGGAGATTTGGGGACATCAATTGTTGTTTTGTATTTTGAACTTGGTGAAATGTCTACTGACCTATCACTGCTTGGTGACCCAACGTCACTAGAACTTCCATTGAGTGCTTCTAGGTTGAGAGGTGGAACTGACCATTTATGTGTTGATTCACCAGTTGTCATTTCTGACTTTGGTATTTCATCCACCTTTTGTTTCTCAACAGTGATACTGGTTTTCATTACATTTGTGTTGTGTGCATGCTCATCTCCTTGAGCTGCTTTTAGAACAGGACTAGGCTTCTTTAGAACTTCTCGTTCAGATTCCAGTGTTTCACTTTTAGGAGGCGGTGATTCTTTACTATCCTTTGGTTTAACTGTTATTTCCACTCGGTTAGATATAACTTTTTCTTCTTTGGGTGGTGACATCTCATAAACATTCATCTTATTGCTTGTTGACTGCTTACTGATGTTTAGTTTTGTAACAGCATTTGCAAATCCCTTTGTTTTTTCATCTTTTATGTCTTTATCAATTTTATCAATTATATCTGGGTCTTTATCCTGATTGGCCTTCTTTAATGCGTTCACAACACTAATAACTTTCACTAAATCCTTTGCATGGTCTTTCATTGCATTCACTGGTTCTATAATTTCTTCATCAACTTCTTCTTGCGGAGATTCACTGTTTTCAATTTCAAGACTTATTGCCATTTTTCCTGGCTCTGGTTCTGGTTTCAGAGATGTAACAGAGATCCAATCGTCAAAATTATCCAATCTATTGTTAGCTTCTAATGAAACTTTATTTTCTTTAAATTCTGTTGGAAACTGAAATGTCCTCTGAACAGCTTCTGGGATGATGCTATCCTGATCACCAATATTCTCATTCTGGGGAGTTAAGTTAATAGGAATTTTGACCTTCCTTTCAATCTTAATAGGTATGATAACATCATGTTGCCGGTCATCAAAACCTTCAATAGTATTTCCATGTCTTTGTTGATGAGTATGAGATATTTTTACATCTTGCTCTTCTGAAGTTTCTCCATTTACACTTATTATCACTACATTGTTAGTTTCATCAGTATATCCAGGTGGTGGACTAGTTGGAAGGTCAGGAACTTCCTCTGGAAAATCTTGCTCAGGGAAAGCATCTGGTTCATCATCTGACTCAACAAAGTAACCATCTCTGTTTTCCTCCTGTGCTATGTCCTTGGCGATATTTTCAGCAACAATATTATGATTCACAAACATTGGATCTTCAAAGTCCATAACATGGTTGTTTTCTATTAATTCAAGACGTCCTTGTTGCTTTTTTGACTCTGAGAGATTGTCATACTCAAAGTCAATTGCACTTTTTAAGACACTTTCGCTATTCTTATCCATTATGTTCTCATGTGATGGAGCAAATCTTGAAATGAAATATCCGGATCTGTCAAATGATTTTATGTTCTCATACACAGGCTCTTTGTCTACTTGCTGGAAAATGTCCTCATCAAATTCATCAATACTTGTTGGACTAGAATTCACAATAATCCCTTGCTCCTGTAGCACAATGTCAAAAGGTGCAGTCAATTCAGAGTTAAAAGCCAATTTTGCACCATCGATTTCTTCCTCGTATTCTGGTATTTCTTCAGTGTCAGCATGGAACACAGTATCTGTATTAACCTCAACAAATCTATTTTCAGTTTGCTCAGGTTCTTCAATCTTGGTATCAGAAAATTCAAATGGAGGTGGAACTGATATATCCTCTTCTAAATTTTGATCAAAAGTTTTTACTTTTAGCCTGGAATTAACACTCACTGTGTCAATATCTGTCCTTGTCCATGTTTGATCTGATTCAACACTCAATGTATCTAGGTCTTTATCAGAAATACCTTTTTGTGTTTTTTGCACAGGACTTTGTATATAAATGTCCTGTGGCTCAGAGTCAGTAAATTCACTGAGGTTACTGTCCTCGTACAATGGATTATACCTGGTTTCTTCTGTATCACTGACTGGGATATTTTGGCCAATAAATGCAGCTGGGTAATTATATGGCAATTCTATATCGCTGAGTTCTGTGTCACTTGGTACTTGCTGGCGCTTAAAATAGGAATTATCTAAGCGATAAGAAGTAAGTGATGACCTGGGACTTAATTGATCAACATCTGACCAAGGTAATAGAGGTTTTGGGCTGTTTTCACGTAAGTTTGAACTACAAATTTGTGAATTTACAGTTACTGTTTCAATATTAGAATTTCTTAATGGTGATATTGGATAAACTGGGTCAGGTTCTGATTTTGGTAATGATGACCTTGGACTTACAAGGTCAAGATTAGATTTGGGTAATGGTGACCTTGGACTTACAAGATCTATGTTTGATTTTTGTAAGGGGGACCTTGGACTAACAAGGTCAAGGTTTGATTTTGGTAGGGGTGACCTTGGACTTACAAGGTCAATGTCAGATTTTGGTAATGGTGACCTTGGACTTACAAGATAAAGGTTTGATTTTTGTAATGGTGACCTTGGACTTACAAGATCAAGGTCAGATTTTGGTAATGGTGACCTTGGACTTACAAGATCAAGGCTTGATTTTGGTAATGGTGACCTTGGACTTACAAGATCAAGGTCAGATTTTGGTAATGAAGACCCTAGATTTGTAGGATTTACAATTTCAATTTCAGTTTCTATTACTAGAGGTGCTTTGTTTAGGGCAAATTTACCACTCTGTATTTTGTACGTAGCTAAATCAAAAGGCTTATGACTATCAGATTCATACTTCTGTTTCTTAGATAAATTACACAGTTGTTCTTCAACATCAGTTTCTGAAGACTCCTGCTCTATCGTGTCCTTTTGGAAAGCAAGGCGAACACTGTTGGTCACAAACACTTCATTTGCTTCAACTTCTGAAATGTTTGCTAAACGCCCTGACCGAGAATATTCATCCTCGCTTACTGTCAGATAATCCTCACTCTCACTTGTCACAACAACATCAATCCCTTGTCTATCGTAACTTTGAGACTTGAGACTGAACTGAGACGGATCAAATGAGGTCGCGATATTCTTTGTTTGTGAATTTGCGTTGTTAACTCCACTGTTCACAGTCACAGATATCTGCATTGAATTCCCATGATACACTGGCCTGATCACTTCAAAGTGAATGTCACCGTAGGAACTGGCGGACTTGATAATGTCAAGGCAATGTGTCTGAGTAAGGCCTTGAAGACTGGTACCGTTGCAGGTGATAAGGCGATCACCCACGTCTAGTTTGCCACTCCGTGCTGCAGCTCCACTTGGAAGTATTCTTTTGACCTGAAAAAGAACAAGAGCTGTCAGAGGACAGGGCGCTCGACTATTCGAGTGCTTGACAGTATAACGTAAGCCATCATGGGGAAATTGTTCACGTTCAATAATTTATTAGACGATCTTTCATAAAAAAAGGGAAAACAAATAAAAATAAATAATATTGGAGGGTAGGGGGGGGGAGGGGGGGTGAGAGGGGGTATAATGTGGGTTGTGGTAATTTATTAGATGATGTTTAAAAAAAAATTGGGGGTGGGGGGGGTAGGGGGTGAGGGGTGAGAGGGGGGGTATAATGTGGGGTGTGGTAATTTATTAGATGATGTTTTAAAAAAACAATTATTTTTTTTGGGGGGGTGGGGGGGTAGGGGGTGGGCGGAGAGGGGGGTATAATGTGGGGTGTGGTAATTTATAAGATGATGTTTAAAAAAAAAATGGGGGGGGGGGGGAGGTTGGGGGGGGGGGGAAGGGATTCTGGGTAGGGGCGTGGGGTATTGTTTGGGTGGAATCCATTGTGGTATTCAGGTAAGTGTTGTTTTGTCAAAGTAATAATAAAATGTGATCATAAATAAAGAAGTTTTGGCAATTTAAGCAAAATGTTCAATTATCTTAGTGTAAAAGGGGCCATAATAATGTCAAAATGCTTGATACAGTGGTCTGCTCTTGTTTATAGGTTGGGGTCATGTTGGTAAACAAGTATGCAACATATAAAAGCAATATGTCAAAAGATATAGGAAATATTTGGGGTAGTACGCAAAATTTAACATAGATTTATCAATAATATGCATATTCTAAGTATAAAAGGGGCAATAATTATGACAAAATGCTTGATAGAGTTGTCTGCTCTTGTTTATAGGTTGGGGTGATGTTGGTAAACAAGAATGCAAAATATAAAAGCAATATGTCAAGGGACAATGAAAATAAATGGGGTAGTACGAAAACTTTAACATTTGCTGCATATTCTAAGTGGAAAAGGGGCCATAATTATGACAAAATGCTTGATAGAGTTGTCTGCTGTTGTTTATAGGTTGGGGTCATGTTGGTAAACAAGTATGCAAAATATGAAAGCAATATGTCAAGGGACAAAGAAAATATTTGGGGTAGTACGAAAACTTTAACATTTGCACGCAGACGCAGACGCTGGGGTGAGTAGGATAGCTCCACTATATATATTTCATATATAATAGTCGAGCTAAAAATGTCATTAGGACTGTCATAATGGAAAATTCAAAGGCACCAGACTGCACATTCTACATACAATGGAATCATGGTTAAAAGACACTTTCTTGAAAAACAAAACCAGCCAATACCACTGATTATGATTGTAATGGCTGATCTGCAATACAATTTTAGAAAAATGATGCACATGTATTTAGCCTGGTTTTCTCATGACATTGCCTGATATACAGAGAATAACACTTTACTGCCTGATATTTTTTTAATATATCAGGCAAGGATTAGAATAATATAATATTTAATATATTATTTTATTTGTGCCGAGCCTGACATATTACAAAAAGATCAGGCATGCAGTTACCTGTTTTTCTGTTTATCATACCTCTATGTCCCTGATTTAAAATAAATAATGACAAATCGCTAAAAAGCTGCATATTTAGTGGGAAAGCATAGGACTTTTGTCGTTTGATGTGTTAATAATGACGTCATGAGCAAGTGTGCTTAGTATTTGAAAAACATGTTTTTTGCTGTTTGTGTTGCATTTTGTGTTTAAAATATATTACATCTTGGTTTCAAATTGCTTGTTTTGATAAATCTTATTCGATTTTAATAAAAATGATTACTTAATAGTTGATTCCGAGTAATATGACCTACCTCCCATCATCAAATGATATAAGAACTTCCTGTTGAACTGATATAAAAATATATATCATGCAACCTTATATCAGGCAGATATCAATGCAGCAGTATGATAAAAGAAGTGTGTAAGGTTCATAGAGTTATTTATACAGGTACATTTTTAAACTCATTCCTGTGTATAATAATTATCCCCACGCTTTTTGAAAAAAAGGTGGGGATATTGTGGTTATCTCCGCCGTCCGTCCGTCTGTCTGTCTGTCCGTCCGTCCTGGCCACTATCTCCTCCTACACTAAAAGCACTAGAACCTTGAAACTTACACACATGGTAGCTATGAGCATATGTGCGACCCTGCACTATTTGGAATTTTGATCTGACCCCTGGGTCAAAAGTTATAGCGGTTGGGGTGGGGCCGCGTCAGAAATTATCACTCATTTTTTTAGGTTATTTTACATTTACTTCTTTATTTCTACACCGATTCACTTCAAATTGATACTGGACCTCTCTTATGACAATACGGTCAATCTCAACCATGCATGGCCCCATTCCCAACCCTGGGGCGCCCCGCCCACATAGGCCACACACACCAAAAATTTCCATTTACTATAATTTTTTCATTTCTACACGGATTCACTTCAAATTAATACTGAACTTTTGTTATGACATTAGGGTCAATCTCAACTATGCATGGCCCCAATCCCAACCCTGGGGCGCCCGCCCACATAGGCCACACCCACCAAAAAATTCCATTTACTATAATTTTTTCATTTCTACATGGATTCACTTCAAATTGATACTGAACTTCTCTTATGACATTAGGGTCAATCTCAACTATGCATGGCCCCATAACCAACCCTGGGGCCCCGCCCACATAGACCACACCCACCCAAAATTGCCTTTACTATAATTTCTTCATTTCTACACCGATTCACTTCAAATTGATATTGAACTTCTCTTATGACAATACAGTCAATCTCAACTATGCATGGCCCCATTACCAACCCTGGGGCGCCCCGCCCACATAGACCACACCCACCCAAAATTGCCTTTTACTATAATTTCTTCATTTCTACACCGATTCACTTCAAATTGATACTGAACCTCTCTTATGACAATACGGTCAATCTCAACTATGCATGGCCCCATTACCAACCCTGGGGCCCCGCCCACATAGACCACACCCGCCCAAAATTGCCTTTTACTATAATTTCTTCATTTCTACACCGATTCACTTCAAATTGATACTGAACTTCTCTTATGACAATACGGTCAATCTCAACTATGCATGGCACAATTACCAACCCTGGGGCGCCCTGCCCACATATGTCACACCCACCCAAAATTGCCTTTTACTATAACTTCTTCATTTGTACACCAATTCACTTCTAATTGATGATGAACTTCTCTTATGACAATACGGTCAATCTCAGCTATGCATGGCCCCATTACCAACCCTGGGGCACACCTAGGTCAAACATTCGGCGTGGGGATACGCGTCGGCCTCTGCCGCGCCATTTCTAGTTACTTAATGTCTTGAGAAATATAACTTGCATTCTCCCAAAGTAGCAATTAAGACATACCATAAAGTGCAGTAGAAGTATAAGAAAATGCTTCAAAAGTGTTCATTTTAAACTTACATCAACATTTAAGATATTCAAAGCAATAATTTGAGTTAATGGATTTGTCAGAAACACAATGCCCTCTATATTGCGCCGCTTTGAAGCCATAATTTGACCTTTGACCTTGAAGGATGACCTTGACCTTTCACCACTCAAAATGTGCAGCTTCATGAGATACACATGCATGCCAAATATCAAGTTGCTATCTTCAATATTACAAAAGTTATGCAGAAGGTTAAAGTTTTGGTTAAAGTTTTTTTAATTTGTTTTTTTGACCTTTGACCTTGAAGGGTGACCTTGACCTTGACCTTTCACCACTCAAAATGTGCAACTCCATGAGATAAACATGCATGCCAAATATCAAGTTGCTATCTTGAATATTGCAAAAGTTATGACCAAGGTTAAAGTTTTGGGACACACACACACATACAATGACAGACAGGCCAAAAACAATATACCCCCGATCTTTCGATACGGGGGCATAAAAACTAAAGTACCAGTTTGTGTTTTGTGTTAAAGATTTTTAGACAACCAGTGGCATTTTCTCATAAAATTACCACAACTGATTGAAAGAAAACAGAATTGCTGTGCAATACAAGTTTGTCTAATATAGAATAACTGATGTGTATGGATTAAAAATTAACATTGGCTGTGTATTGCACAACTATTAGTAAACCATCTTGTTTTCATACATATTTCCTGAGACACCCTGAACTGTTAAGTCGTTAAATTCTATGTTTTCCTTTTTTTTTTCACTTTTTTATCCAAATATTACCTTTTTATTTCATTACATTTTTCGCAATTTTGATTAATACAAGACAGGTCTATGAATTTCAAGGATTTTTTGTCCGAATGAAGTACCATTTGGGCATTTTTTTCAATCCTATACCTAATTTAATTACTTTTTGAGAACAACTTTGTTTTCAACTATTGTTCAAGGCAGTAGGCCATAAATTGAGCTGCCTTAAATGGACAATAATCTATTTAGACTGTATTTTACCAGCATGAAAATTATCAGGATTAATATAAGTACACTCTAGTGCAATTTAAGTATTATAAAATTGTGAAATAAATGGGACAGTTTATCTTGTGTAAGCAATTTTTAGTGAAGCCCCTTCAAAAGCCTCTTATTCATAAATTCCAATTATATAATGTTGCTGATAATATAGTATACTTATATAACAGTCAGTTTCACTCGACTCGAATGTAAACAAAAGAAAGCAAATGCCTCTATCTGTAACCATTGTGTTTTTCGGCGTAAGCTGTTTTAAGCCAGCTTTTCACCCTGACTTGACCTTTGTAAGTATCCAATAATATTCAGATAAAATTTCCCGCGGCTAGGTACGAATGAATACACTTCATTTATTCCATTGGCTGATTTGAGTATAACACCAGAACATTGGAAACATATCCGCGTCTTTGTAACACTGTTTTACTGCATGAAACAATTTTATCTCTAATGAAAAGGCTCAATAGATAGAACAGTTTTACAATCAATTTTCGACATAAATACAGTTTGTGCGTTCATCTTTTATTTTCAGAGAATTACCAGCGCAAAAGCGTTTATACTAAAGGCTATATTCTCATATTTAGTACTTACTTGCATTGCATTTCAACCCGCGAAAGTCAGAGTTTATATACAGTTCATCACCGGAGTTCGCAGAAGGGGTTGCGACCTTTTCATTGAAGGACAAAATTGGAATCTATGCTATTTTTGTCTGATGGAGTAAATAGTTCGTTTAGTCGCTTAATCAATATTTTAGGCACAGCTGTTGCCTTGGTCGAGTACAGTTGGCGTAAACAAGCCGTCGTTTCAGCAGCAGAATTGTTACCTAACTTTAATGCATTGCATTCCAATCCGCAAGGTATCAAGGTCAGTTTGCGGTCAGTTGCAGAAATCTTTATATAAACGCCGTCTCGTAAACGTTGTGCACTTGAAGTCTGTTTTGATCAGAAAGATACTAAATAAAGATATTCGGCAATATTATTGTGGTATGCCAATCATCGATTTTTAATATGTTTTCAACATTTGCATGATAAGGACCAATTTTGATAAAATTAATTAGAAATATTTATCCATTTTGACCAGTTTATTAAGCATGAGCACAATAATTCACTATACTATAATTATGCAATTAAATAAGATTCGAGTATTGCCGGCTGACCTATATGCACTCGTTTATTTTCATGTTTCTTGTGTTTTTCTATTCTGTAAATATAGACATCTGAGTAAAAATATCACATAAAGCAAAATAAGCCACGAAATCTGGCGCAACACCCCGTAATTGATTTGCTTGTGATGTAGCTAAGAACTGCGCAGAAAAAAGGCATCCGCTACTTTTTATCTCATAGAGATAACTTTTGATCGTTCATATACATCGACCACAATCAACGCCGTATATCTTTTTGAAAGATATTTCTTGTTTAACTTGACTTGATCACAATAGAAAAAAAAAGTTTTGTTAACAATTGTTAAATTTATGGGTACTGGGTTTTAGCTTCACAAAGTGTGGGAATTGCTGAGGACCCTTCATTTGCTTTAAGATCATGTTCGTGTTCTGATATTCATTATAAGCTGTTATGAATCTGCAATTCATGATTATTGCTTGCTATTGGTGAGCCCAGATAAGCTTTCTAATTGAACAGTTCCAAAATTGATGTCATTAATGTCCTAGATTATTGTGTACAAGTTCATGTAAATGCATGTATTTATGATCAACAGCGATTATTTAAAATTGAAAATTAATTTGATTAATTTATTTGTTAGATATGAATTGATAAAAAGTTAATCAAAAAAGCAAACACAAATTACAACAAACACAAACAGGCTTTGTGAAACTTTTGTGTCTGATACAGTTGGATATACGATGAGTATTAGGCTTTATCCTAAAAATGTACATTATGTAGGTATAGACAAAAATATGTATTTTAAAGTTTATAATGAACCATAATGTATATTATATAGCTATAGACCAAAAATTATATTATAAAGCTATAGACCAATATAATTATATATTCGTCTCAATATTATCTAGATACAGACTTCTGACTCTGGGGAGAAAATTAAAATTATGTTCTATGCACTCGTATTTGCATGGTACAAGTATGCTCTATTAAAACACCAATTGTATTTGATCTGTTTACTTAAAGCGGGTATATACGATTTTGTCAAATATTTATGAATTTATATAAACTGTGTAAAAAACTTATTATATATATATTTCAATATAAATTAAAATAAAAGTTAAGAAGAACATGTGTCGAAAAATGCGAAATAAGCCAGATATTTAATTCTGAAATTGAAAACGGCTGTACAGCCGAATTCGCCAGCATGTATACCATACATGTACGATGTGCATCTAAACTTAGTTTAACGGTTTATTTGAATTCCTGCAACGATATCTATTCATACGACACACGAACACTATCTCCGATCCTAATACAAAGACGAATGCTTCGGTTATTATAGGAAAATATGTACGTCACTATCGGCTCGGGGCGCTAATTTGTCTTTGCTGCATTTTATGAAATTCGGCTTTAATGTATACTTTTTCTTGCCTATTTTGTGTTATTGTAACATATTTTATCAATATATTACAATTAAACACATATAAAAAATCGTATATACCCGCTTTAACAATTATCTTGAATAGTTTTTGCAACAAGTGGAATCTCTGTCATCTTCACAATTTGTGCGACATTTTGTCAAATTAAACACATGTAGCCTTTGTAAGTTTTTAGTTGGCACAGATAATCCAAGGGTTGTCAAACAACAGATAAGAAAAAGTGTCTGCTTGTTAAAAAATACCATTGGCCCATGAAAGAATTGTTTGCACCTGACCAGTTGAAAAACAAACTGTCCATTCCATGGGAACTCATAATCATTGAAACGAACAGCCTTTCATTTAAAGAGCTATCTATAAAATGTGTAGCAATCGTGACCAGCCTTGCCAGTGTTCACAAACATCTTTGTGATGTGTAATAATTTGTACAGCATATGTTGACATATTTAACAGTAATACAGACATATAGGAGAAATGTGCTTATTACCACTTTTCACAAAATTATATATCCGCGGCCGTGGTCTAGCACAAATAAAATATTGAGAGTAATTAAAACACACACACTTCCAGTAGGATGCAAACACATCGCTACAAAAGTCACACACCCTCAATAAGTCATGTTCACATTTATTAATAGCGCGCGTTTGCAAAGAGGTAGTTTATGTGCATTTGATTTATAAGGTTTTTAACTTCTTCATCTACCATTATTCTTTGCCAGTACAAAATATAATTGGGACCATTTCCTATGTTTACAAAGATAAATATGCTACCAAGCATTTATAAAATCAAGACCTTTCTACCAATCACATTATTTTAAATAAGGTTGTTTTTATAATACAATGTACCATAAAGGGGCCTTTTCACAGATTTTGGCATGTTTTGACGTATGTCATTAAATGCTTTATATTGATAAATGTAAACATAAAATTTTAAAAGCTCCAGTAAAAAATCAAAAATAAAATATAAAAAAGGAAAAAAAGTAGCCCGCAGCAGGGCTCGAACCAGTGACCCCCGGATTCCTGAAGTAAAAACGCATTAGCCAACTGAGCTATCCTGCCAAGCATGCATACATTACGTATTTTATACGCTATATAAGCAATCTTCGTAGTTTCACACAATTTAAACGACAACAACAGAACTCTCCAAATTATTAAATCGTTTCGCGTTGCAACGCTTTATAATTTTTAGGTTTTTAAATCATCAAAAGATGCATATAATGGCTATAATAGACCATGGCAAATGTTCAGTAATACTGTTTCCTTACAAATATCATAAATAAACCGAAAATTTGCGAATCTTCTAACAACTTTTTTCAATTTTGTCAATTTACCAAACCGTGAAAAGATCCCTATAAGATGAGCTGTGCATATAACTCTTCTATATATCATACACAGACTTATAATCTTAAATAAAAACAATAATATTGTTTCCTTGCCTATCATAAATGAGTATTTTATATGGAGGTTTAAAGGGGATTGGGGGGTGAGGGCAGATGCACAATTTCTAATGTACAGATTTGAAGGTTTAAATTATTGTTCCTCCTCCTTTCCTTCCAATCAGGCATTAATTTCTTTGAGAATTAAAGGGACCTTTTTACAGATTTTGGAATGTATTGAAGTTTGCCAATAAATGCTTTATATTGATAAATGTAAAGATTGGATCTAAAAAGCTCTAGTAAAAAACAAGAATAAAATTAAAGAAAGAAAAAACAGAAACCCTCAACTGGGCTGGAAGCACTGACCCCTGGAGTAAAAGTCTATCGCTTGACCACTCAGCCATCTGTGCTCATACTATGACTGCTGTATTTTATAATTTACATAAGCAATCCTGGTAATGTCACAAAATATAACAACAACAACAGAACTCTCAAAATTATTCAATCGTTTTGCGTTGCAACGCTTTATAATTTGCAGGTTTTTATAAATCAACAAATTGAGATACATATAATGGATATTTAGAGCAAAAATAAATGTTCATTATTACTGTTTGTTCACAAATATCTGAACTACAACAAAAATTTGCAAATCTGAAACATTTTATTAATTTTGTCAAGTTACCACAACGTGAAAAGGTCCCTTTAACTGAAAAATAAAAAATGATATATTGTTTGTTGTCAATAAACCCCTATTGACAAAACAAAAATAACTGTCATTTAACTTGCCTAAATACTCCAAAATTGACAAAACTACCTGCCATTTAACATGTCTACATCAGTTAAAATTGAATCTAAATGCATTAACTTTTTGACAATATTACCTGTAATTAAATTCAATACTTCCTTGTTAAACTCACTTAGAAACACGTTATGTCCCCTTCTTAGTTTAATCATGAAAGTGTCATGAATATTAACTGACAGTATGATAAATGATAAACATTAACATTACCTAAAAACTCAGATCAAAATGACCTTATAACGTGCATGAAATGCATTTCATAGGTATGTGATGACTAGCTGGTCTAAAGAAATCTTGGTGCATGTAATAAAATATGTGAATAAATGTATCACTTGTTAGCAGAGAGAGTGCAACAGTTAAACTGCCATTGTGTATGCTTGTAAAAGAATTAAAGTATCATCGAGGATACAAAATAACATTATACAATCAGTCCCTTGAAACAAATTAAAGGTTGCAACTTAAAGAATTCAATACTACTTAATATTTTATATTATCTTTAACTTTTTAGAATTTAAATAATTTTTTGCACAATCATCACTTGTCATCATAAACAAAAATAAATCAAAACTAATCTCTTTATTAAACAATACAGAAGGTATGTATCTATGGCCACACAATAACTAATATCTTGATCGATGTTGAACACATGAACCAATTTATTTATCATATTTCAATTCATATGCATACCATTGAGATACATTTATTGGTCTTATCCAGACGGGACAGGTGAATTAAACTTTTATGGCCTCTCTCGTCCAGTGTTAACAGTTAATTTTCTCTTATCAATGTATACATGGTGGCGCGCCAAAGGCTTTTACATTCCTGTAATTTGTGGCCCATACACCAATATTTAAACTGTATCACATACCTGATATGGCTATATTACTACTGTCGCTTGTTTCAATTTGAGTTTCAACTATTTGATGATCATTTGTTTGGCCTTTTGTTTCTATATAATATATAAACATGTTAACAAAACTTTTATTCATCTGCTGCAAAATTGCAGAGTTGTTTTACTTGCAAATTTGTCAAATGCTTAAGCGCCAGTCTTTCTGCTAATTTGGGTTAAGGAAGCCCACAACTTTTCAAGTGCAGTTTAACCATTATTATTAACTGTCTTGCTATTGTATCTTTCTACGTGTATGCCTACAGTTTAACGGGACAAGCTACAAATAACAAACACTCTTGCAGGGCCGTTGTCAGACTTTTAAAAGTGGTCAGGCTCTAAGTGCCTGAGGCCTGCGAGCGCCAAAGGCAAGAAGCTTCTAGGGAGCTACGGGGGCATGCACCCACGGAAATTTGTTTGAAACGTAAAGGCTAAATTGTGACATCTGGGAGGTTTTGAGGCCAAAGTGCATGATATTACTAAGTTACAGGGGGCCGCACCAGGCTCCATATTATTTGCAAATGCGATAAACTAGGGAAATTAATTTGAAGGAATCCATTTCCTTCCACTCCAGTTGTTAATTTGCTAAGTTGCAGTGCTGTAACACCTTTAAAAATTTTAAAAATACACAGCTGCACAACAAACTCCTCTGCAATTTTAGTTAAGTCAAGAGCGTCCGTTCTTTGCTTATGAACGTGCAAAGTCATAAGGTTGTTGAGTCTAGTTTGGGACATTGTGCTTCTCAGATATGTCTTAATTCTCCGAAGCGCAGAGAACGTCCTCTCGCTTGTGGCATGTGTAGCTGGCATTGTCAGTAAGATTCGTAAAAGTGCCGCAACATCAGATTAGATCACCCGCAATGTAGGTGGAAGCTTGCGCATATAGTCAAGTACGTGTGACAGTTGGATCTGGTCATTGTGTTGTTTAGAAAAGTGTGTTTTCAAGGTCTCCAATTGAGCTTTCAGCGTGTCCTTGTTTACATCATCTGAATAAAATTCAGTCACAAAGAGAAACTCTTCATAGTTATGCTCGTAGCTATACGATGCAGCCTTAACAATAAGGTCTTCTACATTTCTGAGTACTTTTAAACCTGGCTGATCAAACCTGTCCTGGACACAATGTATAACTAGATCAAGAGCTTCATAGTAGGTGTGTGACTGTAGTAGTCAGCCACGGAATCTGGGAAAAAAATTTCAGCATCTCCCAACTGAAACCGTTTGGGTACTTTTCATTTTCTTGGCATCGATGGTTAATCGACATCCAGATTCTCTGCCTTTTGGTTCACATCATCGAAAAACTGATTGACTGCCTTTTCATTTCTTAATGTTTTCAGTTTTTCAATTGTCAGCATGGCCATAATGATTGTCCGGACTTCTGATGCAGACAGGTCTTTGTGCTGCAAACCTTTGCTCAGATTGTCAGTATGACGCATCAAAGACTGACCAAGCATGATGCCAAATAAAAAGTAAAAAAAATTCATTTGTGCTTCAACACCTTAAATTCTGGCTCTAATGTCAGTGTCTTTTGATAAAACGTATGACTCTTCCCATAAACTTTGAAGGGCTTCATAGTTGTCTAGAACACTCTGGAGACTGTTTGCCTTCACAGTCCAACGGGTTGGACACAGTGTACGTAATCCAGAAGTTTCAAGGGCGAAATTGCGCTTAATTTTTTCAAAAATGCTGTCGTGTTTGTTTTGGAGAAGATTCAACAAGTTTAGACATCTCGTATGTGGTGTCAAGAGCATCACGCATGATTTTCGATTGTTTAACTGTGTCTCCTACTGCTAGGTTCAGTGCATGCCCATAACAGTGGTTATATGCTGCCCTGGGTTCTCTGTCCCTTTATTTGTTTAGCAACACCGTTCTTTGCCCCAGACATATTATTAGAGCCGTCGTAGCATTAGATGTCTTTCCTCGTTTCTTGGACAAAATTTGTCTGCATCTTCTGGTATAAACATCCGGGAAAAATGGAGTGTAGGGTGACTCGTTTGTACCATCGGAAAACAACGAAGTTAGAAAACGGATAGAACTACCGGGATTTTATCACTTTTGCAACAGAATCAGTTTTGTATTGAAAATCGGCGGATTTTTTAAATAAGGAAGCATGATAAAATATGTCTGATCCAGAGGAGATTAAGCAATTCATCTCCTAGCTCAGCCTTCTTTTCTCTTTTTTTTGTCAAAAAGTGGTAAGGCTATAGCCTGGCCGGCCGACGGCCCACAACGGCCCTGCTTTGTAGGTTCTACAGCAGATTTACCACAGTTTAACCAAGATATGCCACAATCTTTGATGGTTGTAATACTTAACCATTTACATATTTTGACAAATTTGTAGTCCCTCAGAAAGTTAAATTTAATTAAAGACCTTTCTTACTACTCAAATTTTAAAGACTTCCTTTCCAACCCTTTGATACTGATGAGGAGCAAACAGCATAAAACCTGAACAGACTGTGGGTTACTGAAGCAGGCTGTTCTGGTTTTATGCTGGATGCAAATAGCCATTTCCAATTTATTTCTGAAGGGGAAAGGGTTAAAACTGAGCATCTGAGGACTAGTAATATACACTGAGGAATCAGCTCATTTAAGACGATTGTAAAAGTTTCTGCTAAATTAGGACTTTCTAATTAAGATCTATTATGAATGTACAATCATATGAATTTCAAATACTTTGATCTATCTCTTATTTCACTTTGATAACGATGCATAGAAACATTACAATAATAATTCCAAAAGGTAATATGCCTCAATCTTTGCATTGTTTTTTCCCAGCGAGTTTAGTCAATTTAAATGCTGCTGGAAACAGAACAGAACCAAAGGGCAAGCATAGCAATCTGAACTGTATATTAAGAAAAATGTATAAAACATAATGCAGTCTTTTAATAATGACAATAAATCAGTCATGACGTATCATGGTTAAACATGAACACCCATTAATGCCTCTACCATTACCACCAGAATAAGTCAAATAGTGCTTTGAATTGGCGCAATAATTTAACGTCTATTAAGAAAGACAATTGTGGCTGGGTCATAACATATGAATTTAAGATGTTCAAAAATGTTTCTCCATGATCAATAAGAATTTCCAGAGATATTCTTCAAATATCTTTTCTTGAAGGGTAATGCGGATGCCAGTTTACAGTTTAATAATCGAACATATCCAAGAATGAGAAGACTGTAAACAAGCATCGCCAAAATTTTAACTCTAGCAAAAACTTATAAGTGGCAGATCATTCGTAGCAATAAATAATCAAATTAAAAACATATATAATCTTTAAAGTGTGGTGAGAACTTGTATTTTTAGTTTAGCTAAGAAAGAAAGTTCACCATTGTTAAAGCTGCAAGAACTGAGAGAAAGCACAAGAGTTTAAACACTTGCTTCAAAAATTAAATCATCTATTTAAGTTCAATAACGATGAACATAATGACCTTGAGAACACAAATAACCTGCCATTAAGGACATATAAACTAGGTTGCACACAGTGATAATGATGATGATGTAATTAGCAGCAATTAACGACTAGACAGTGGGGACAGCTCCTACCCTGTTACATGTCAATCATAATGTCCTAAGGCTAATTTATAGTTACTCAATCACTAAAATGATCAATACACAGCAATAAATAGCATTCCTTCAGATTTTTTTAGTACAATACCTGGAAAAGACATTAGCAGAAAACTTAATAGCAGCAGCAAAAATAACTATTTCTATAATTCCTTAAATACTGTATACCAAATTTAAATCAATGATATTTCACTACAAATCATATAGAACATAAAATAAAATGCTTATATTTTCACCTACCTTACACTGTCCAAAGTGAGACCTTAGTCAACTTCTATTAGAGTATCAATAACTTTTACAATTGTGCATGATAAACACATATAGAAAAGATGCCTTTTGCAAAACAAAACAAGTAAAAAGCTGTTAAAATAATCCAATAAGATGCCATCAACAAAAGATTATGTAATTCTGCTGCTATTCTCTACTTTATTAAAAGGGATAATTAGTAACAGTGCCATAAAATCTGTTGAGTGGTGAACAAAAAGACAAAATACCTACACAGTAAATATTAAGTAAACATCACAAAATGCAAAAAAAATCTCTAAGCCAGATTACATTATGAAATGATTTTTGAATAGATTTTGAACCCTAGTCCAGAAAGATTTACTGCTGGGTTAAATACATGTATTATTATAAGTTTTTTTTACAGATCTTTACAAAGGTAAGTAATGAAAGGGACAGGAAACAGTAACTTTGGGGTCCATTTTACAATAGACATGTTGACAATAAATGAATTTGTATTCCTGTAATTTTCTTGTACGACCATTGTTTGGTCAATCAAATTTAACAGTCTGGTCAGAATTGTGACAACTGCTTGATTGTACTAAATCTTCATATATTTTTTAATCTCAATCAAAATGTTTTTTTAATGTGCCAGAATGATCAACTCAAATCAATTAGTGAAATACAGATTTTAAATGCAAAAAAACATATTTTTAAACAGTTGTTTAACAACCAGTTTTATAATCTTAACCTCAGAAAAATCTGCCAATATTCATATTGTTTTAGAAGTAGGACAACACAAATGTTAATAAAATAATTATTGTGAAGCATACAATATTTAAAAACAAAATTATAATGTTCATTTTTGTTCATGGACAAAAATAATCTTAATATTAATAATGGCTCTTAAAAAACAGAAAGTTAAATTTTTCTTAAAAAGTAATTTAAGTTTAAATATGAAAAATCTTACACAACTAAAGGTTACAAAAATCAATATATCTTTTTTCTGAGTTATTTATATGTCAAAACAAAACTTGAAATATTTTATTGTTAAAGTAAACTCGAAACTGAACCCCACCTTTTAGAATCTCTGCAAACATACATTTCATATCCAAAGCTTCATGAATCAATAAATAATCCTGCGTAATAATCTCTCATAACTCATAACACCGGTTTTATATGCTCACCCTAAGAAAACTTTCTTTGACCTCACCCAAGCAGTTCAAATATTTTATAAATATGTACAATGGCGCTATCGAAGAATTTTAAATCTGATATGCACACACAAGATACTTTAGTCGAAACTGTCTCTTTCTTGTGTCACCAAGACATAATAAGACGAGCTAATTTTCAATACATGTATGTCAATTAGGTCATTGCACAAATATGTCTTTCTA